>NC_133456.1:55410725-55653225 GCF_048565385.1 Saimiri boliviensis | reverse complement strand
TCAGCAATCTTTGCTGTTCTATAGCATTTGCTGGTGATACCCAGGCAAACAGGGTCTGGAGTGAACCTCCAGCAAACTCCAACAGACCTGAAGAAGATTGGCCTGACTGTTAGAAGGAAAACTAACAAGTGAGAAACAATGACATCAACATCAATAAAAAAGATCACCACTCAGAAAGCCCATCCTAAGGTGACCAACATCAAAGACCAAAGGTAGACAAATTCATGAGGAGAAGAAGGAAAAACCAGCACAAGAAGGCTGAAAATTCCAAAAACCAGAATGCCTCTTCTCCTCCAAAGGATCAGAACTTTGCCAGCAAAAGACTAAAACTGGACAGAGAATGAGTTTGATGAATTGACAGAAGTAGGCTTCAGAGGATGGGTAATAAACTTCGAGCTAAAGGAGCATGTGCTTACTCAGTGCAAGGAAGCTAAGAACCTTGGTAAAAGGTTACAGAAACTGCTAACTAGAATAACCAGTTTCGAGAAGAATGTAAATGACCCAATGGAGCTGAAAAACACAGCATAAGAACTTTGTAAAGCATACACGAATATCAATAGCCAAATTGACCAAGCAGAAGAAATATCAGAGATTGAAGATCAACTTAAAGAAATAAAGTGAGAAAACAAGATTAGAGAACAAAGAATGAAAAGGAATGAACAAAACCTCCTAGAAATACAAGACTATGTTAAGATACCAAACCTACATTTCATTGGTGTTCCTGAAAGTGAGGGGGAATGGAACCAAGTTAGAAAATACACTTCAGGATATATCCAGGAGAACTTCCCCAACCTAGCAACACAGGCCAGCATTCAAATTCAGCAAATAGAGGGAATACCCAAAGATACTCCTTGAGAAGAGCAACTTCAAGACACATAATTATAAGATTCCCCAAGGTTGAAATGAAGATAAAATTGTTAAGGCAGCCAGAGAGAAAGGTTTGGTTACCTACAAAGGAAAGCCCATAAGACTAACAGTGGATCTCTCTGCAGAAACCCTGCAAGCCAGAAAAGAGTGGGGCCGACATTCAACCTTCTTTAAGAAAAGAATTTTCAACCCAGAATGTCATATCCAGCCAAACTAAACTTCGTAAGCTAAGGAGAAATAAAATCCATTACATAGAAGCAAAATGCTGAGGGCTTTTGTCACCATCAGTCCTGCCTTACAAGAGCTCCTGAAAAAAGCACTAACCATGGAAGGAAAAACCAGTACCAGCCACTGCAAAAACATTCAAAAATGTAAAGACGATCAACACTATGAAGAAACTGCATCAACTAATGGGCAGAATAACCAGCTAGCATGATAATGACAGCATCAAATCTACACATAACAATATTAACCTTAAATGTAAACAGGATAAATGCCCCAATTAAAAGACACAGACTGGCAAATTGGATAAAGAGTCAAGACCCATTGGTGTGCTAGGTTCAGGAGACCCATCTCACGTGCAAAGACACACATAGTTTCAAAATAAAGAGATGGAGAAATATTTACCAAGCAAATGGAAAGCAAAAGAAAAAAGAAAAGCAGGGGTTGCAGTCTTAGTCTCTGATAAAACAGACTTTAAATCAATGAGATCAAACGACAAAGAAGGGCGTTACATAATGGTAAAGGGATCAATGCAACAAGAAAAGCTAGCTGTCCTAAATATATATATATGCACCCAATACAGTAGCACTCAGATTCACAAAGCAAGTTCTTAGAGACCTACAAAATGACTTAGACTCCCACACAATAATAGTAGAAGACTTTAACACTACACTGTCAATGTTAGACCAACAATACAGAAAATTAACGAGGATATTCAGGAGTTGAACTCAGCTGTGGACCAAGCAGATCTAATAGACATCTACAGAACTCCCCACCCCAAATCAACAGAATATATATTCTTCTTAGCACTGCATAGCACTTACTCTAAAATTGACCACATAGTTGGAAGTAAAATACTCCTCAGAAAATGCCAAATAATGGAAATCATAACAAAAACTCTCTGACACCACAGTGCAATCAAATTGGAACTCAGGATTAAGAAACTCACTCAAAACTGCACAACTACATAGAAACTGAACAACCTGCTCCTGAATGACTACTGGGTAAATAATGCAATTAAGGCAGAAATAAGTAAGTTTTTTGAAACCAATGAGAACATAGACACAATGTACCAGAATGTCTGGGACACAGCTAAAGCAGTGTTTAGAGGGACATTTATAGAAACTAAATGCCCACAGGAGAAAGTAGGAAAGATCTAAAATCGACACCCTTACATGACAATTAAAAGAACTAGAGAAGCGAGAGCAAACAAATTCAAAAGCTAGCAGAAGACAAGAAATAACTAAGATCAGAGCAGAACTGAAGGAGATAGAGACATGAAAAGCCCTCAAAAAAATTAATAAATCCAGGAGCAGGTTTTTTAAAAAGATTTGTAAAACAGACCAATAGCCAGACTAATAAAGAAGAAAAAGAAAGAATAATCAAATAGACACAATAGAAAATGATAAAGTGAATATCACCATTGATCCCACAGAAATGCAAAGTACCATCAGAGAATACTATACACATCTCTGTTCATTAAACTAGAAAATCTAGAAGAAATGGATAAATTCCTGGACACATACACCCTCCCAAGACTAAACCAGTAAGAAGTTAAATCCCTGAATAGACCAATAACAAGTTCTGAAATTGAGGCAGTATAATAGTATACCTACAAAAAAAAAAAAGAAAAAAAAAAGCCCAGGACCAGACGGATTCATAGCTGAATTTACCAGATGTACAAAGAGGAGCTGGTACCATTCCTTCTAAAAGCATTCCAAGCAATAGAAAAAGAGGGACTCCTCCCTAACTCATTTTATGAGGCCGGAATCATCCTAATACCAAAACTTGGCAGAGGCAACAACAACAACAAAAAATTTCAGGCCAATATCCCTGATGAAAATCGATGCGAAAACCCTCGGTATAATACTGGGAAACTAAATCCAGCAGCACATCAAAAACTTACTCATCACGATCAAGTCAGCTTCATCCCTGGGCTGCAAGGCTGCTTCAACGTATACAAACCAATAAACATAATCCATCACATAAACAGAACCAATGACAAAAACCACATAATTAATAGATACAGAAAAGACCTTTGATAAAATTTAACACTTAAACAAATTTGCAAGAAAAAAACAACCGCATCAAAAAGTGGACAAAGGATATGAACAGTTACTTCTCAGAAGAAGACATTTATGTACCAACAAACATATGAAAAAAGCTGATTATCACTGGTCATTAGAGAAATGCAAATCAAAACCACAGTGAGATACCATCTTACGCCAATTAGAAAGGCGATCATTAAAAAGTCAGGAAACAAAGTTGTTGGAGAGGATGTGGAGAAATAGGAAAGCTTTTACACTGTTGGTGGGAGTGTAAATCAGTTCAACCATTGTTGAAGACAGTGTGTTGATTCCTCAACTGTCTAGAACTAGAAATACCATTTGACCCAGCAATACCATTACTGGGTATATACCCAAAGGATTATAAATCATTCTGCTATAAAGATGCATGCACATGTGTGTTTACTGCAGCACTGTTCACAATAGCAAAGACTTAGAACCAACCCAAAATGCCCATCAGTCATAGACTGGACAAAGAAAATGTGGCATATATATACCGTGGAATACTATGCAGGCATAAAAAGGATGAATTCATATCATTTGCAGGGACATGGATGAATCCGGAAACCATCATTCTCAGCTAACTAACAAAGGAACAGAAAACAAAATACAGCATGTTCTCACTTATAAGTGGGAATTGAACAGTGAGAACACATGGACCCAGGGAAGGGAACATCACACATCAGGGCCTGTCAGGGAGTGGGAGGCTAGGGGAGAAATAGAATTAGGGAGAATTATCTAATGTTGATGATGAGTTGATGGGTGGAGTAAACCACCATGGCACATGTATGCCTATGTAATAAACCTGTGTGTTCTGCACATGTATCCCAGAACTTAATTATAATAAAGAAATAAGAAATAAGTAATGCAAGTAGTGTTTACAGGATTAAATGAGGAATCACTCATCTCAAAAAAAAGTTAATAAGGGATGAATTTATAATTTTAAGAATTCCTGAAAAAGAAATATTGAAAAAGTAACACTATTTCTACATTACCTCTTTCAGAAAATAAGAGGAATAACACTGCAGCTATTTTTATGAAGTTAATATTACCTTGATACCAAAACTAAGCAGAGTACAAAAAAGGCATAGATACAAAAATCTTTACCAAAATATTACTAAGCAGTAATCAGCAATGTAGACTCTTCCCATGACCAAGTAGAAATTGTTTTACGGATGCAAGGTTGGCTCAGTATTCAAATAAATAAGTCAACGTAACCCACTATGTTAACAGGCTAAAGAATTAATGCTTTTAATTGATGCAGAAAAAGCATTTGAAAAATTCAGCACTCTCTTCACATTAAGATTTCTTAGGAAAATAAGAATAAAGGGAAATTTATTTGATTTGATAAAGAGCATCTACATAAAAATCTATGGCCAGCATTATACTTAATGGTGAAAAGATGAAATGCCTTCCCTGCAAGTCTGAAAACAAGCCAAGGATGTCAGCTGTCCCAACCCTTTTTTTTTTTTTCTCGAGGTAATATCTCACTCCTGTTGTCCAGGCTGCAGTACAGTGGTATGAACACAGCTCACTGCAGCCTTGATTCTCTGAGCTCAGGTGATCCTCCCACCTCAGCTTCCTGAGTGGCTGGTACTACCAGTATGTGCCACTATGCCCAGCTAATTTTTTTTTAGTTTTTATATAGACAGGGTGTCTCTATTTTTCCCAGGCTGGTCTTTAACTCCTGGGCTCAAGAAATCTACCCTCCTCAGCCACCCAAAGTGCTGAGTTGTTCCTACACTTATTCAACATCATGCTGAAAGTTCAAATCAGGGTTATGATTCAGGATAAAGAAGTAAAAGCCATACGAATTGGAAAGAAAGAAATGAAACTACTCCTGTTTGCAGATTACATGGTTATCTATGTAAAAAATCATGAGAAATGTACCAGGAAAATTTTATAGTAACTGAGTCAGGCAAGGTTAAAAGATAAAAGTTAAGCGTATAAATAGCAGTTGTATTCTATGTTCATGGATTGGAAGAATCAATATTGTTAAAATGTTTATACTACCGCAAGCAGTCTACACATTCAGTGCTATCCCTATCAATACACAAAGACATTCCTCAGACATATATAAAAAAAATTTCTAAAATTTATATGGAACCACAAAAGACCCAGAATAGCCAAATATATATCCTGAGTAAAAAGAATAAAACTGGAGGGATCATGTTACCTGACTTCAAATTATACTACGGAGCTATAGCAACCAAAATAGCACAGTACTGGCATAAAAGCAGGCACAGACCGATGGAACAGAGTAGAAAACCCAGAAACAAATTCATACATCCAGAGGAACTCATTTTAGACAAAGGTGCCAAGAATACGCATTGGGGAAAGGACAGTCTCTTCAAGAAATGGCACTGGGAAGACTGGATATCTATATGCAGACAGATGAAACTAGCCCTATCTCTCTCCATATACAAAATTCACATCAAAATGGATTAAAGGATTAAATCTAAGACTTTAAACTATGAAACTACTAAAAGAAAAAATTGGGTAAGCTCTCTAGGATATGGGAGTGAGCAAGATTTCTTGAGTAGTACCCCATAACCACAGGCAACCAAAGCAAAATGGACAAATGGGCTCACATCAAGTTAAGCTTCTGCACAGAACAGGAAACCAAGTGAGGAGACAGCCCACAGCATGGGGGAAAATATTTGCAAACTGTCCATCCGACAGGGATTAATAACAAGAATATATAGGGATCCCAAACAACTTTATAGAAAAATCTAGTAATCTGATTGAAAAATGAGAGAAAGATTGAGTAGACATTTCTCACAAGAAGCCTACAGATAGCGGATAGATATTTAAAAAGGTGCTCAACATCACTGATCATCAGAGAAATGCAAATCTAAACTACAATGAGATATCATCTTACCCCACTTAAAATTGGTTTTATCCAAGAGACCGGCAATAACAAATGCTGGTAAGGATATGGAGGAAGGGAAATGCTGTTACACTGTTGGTGGGCATATAGATTAGTACAGCCACTATGGGAAACATTTTTTCCTACACACACACACAGACACACACATACACACACACACACAAATCCCAGACAAACAAACAAAAACTGAAAATAGAGCTATCATGTGATCTAGCAACCCACTGCTAGGTATATACCCCAAAGAAAGGAAATCAGTTTGTTGAAGAGATATCTGCATTCTCATGTTTATTGCTGCACTATTCACGATAGTCATGATTTGGAAACAACCTAAGTGTCCATCAACAGATAAATGGATAAAGAAAATGGAGTTTATATACCCAATGGACTACTTTTCTGCCATAAAAAGGAATGAGATCCAGTCATTTACAACAACATGGATGGAACTGGAGGTCATTATGTTAAGTGAAATAAGCCAGGCACTTAAAGGCACACTTCACATATTCTCACTTATTTGTAAAAGCTAAAAATTAAAACAGTTGAACTCATGAAGATAGAATAGAATGGTGGTTAACAGAGGCTGGGAAGGGTGGTTGGGTCGCAGTAAGGGGGAAGTGGAGATGGTTAATGACTACAAAAAAATAGAAAGAATGAATAAGTAAGATCTGGTATTCAGCTTAGTGTGACTATAGGCAATAATAATGTAATTGCCCATTTAAAAATAACTAAATAAATATAATTGGATTGTTTGTGACACAAAGAATAAATGCTTGAGGGAAATGGTCATTCCATTACCCTGATGGGATCATTACACATTGTATGCCTGTATCCATATCTTCTACATCCCATAAATATATGCACCTACTGCGTACCCACAAAAACTTAAAATTTCATAATAAAAATTAAGTGTATATCTACATACCACCAATGACCACTTGGACACTAAAATCAAAAAGAAATATAATTTAAAGTTGCTCAAAAAAAAAAAAACACAGTTGTCAATCTAACTAAACATATATTGGATCTGAAATGCTAATGGAAGAGGTCAAAGAAGTTCCTTGTAAATGGAAAGGCATACTCTATTCATGGACAGACAGGAAGTCTCAGAATTGATAGAGATGTCAGTCCTCCCCAAATAGATATATAGGTTTAACGTAATTTCTGTCAAAATCTCAGTCTTTTTGTAGATACAGACAAGTTTATTCTAAAATATAAATGGAAAGGCAAGAGAAATAGAATAACTAAAACAATTATGAAAAGAAAGAATGAAGTCATAGTAATTAGTCTGCTTGATAGCAAATGTGCTAATTTACATTATTGTGGCTTTATTATATAGTCAAAATGATAAAGACTGTGTGGTGTTGGTGAAGGAATAGAATCATAATTTAATGGGACAGAAGATAGAACCCAGAAATAGATCCACGAGTGTGCCCAACTAATCTTTGACAAAAGTAATTCAATTTGAAAGCAGTTCGATGGAGGGAAGATAGCCTTTTCAGTAAATGGTCCAGGAGCAAGTGGACAACCAGAGGTATGCAACCTAACCTCAACCTGAACCCCACATTTTATACAAAAAAATTAAGCCCAAATAAATTAGAGACTGAAATGGAAAACATAAAGCAATAAAACCTTTAGGGAAACAAAAAAAAAAAAACAGAAAAATTTCCAAATATAGAGCTAGGCAAAGAGACATCAAAGCAAGATTCCTGAAAAAGAAAAAATGATAAATTCGACACCATCAAAATGAAAATTGTTTTATTTGTGAAAAAGCCTGATAGATGATGAAAGAACAAACTACAGAGAAAATATTTGCAGACCCTACATCTAAAAAAGGACTGGTATGTTAAATATACAAATGACTCTCAAAACTCCGGAGTGAAACAAAAAAGCAAGCCATTCAGTTAGAGTGTGAACTAAAGACAGAGACAGAGGGACAGATGTTTCACTGAAAAGGGTATATACATGGCAGATATGCACATAAAAAAAAAAAAAAAAAAAAAGCTCAGCCCCATTAGCTCTAGGGAAATTGAAATGAAAACCACAATGAGTTGTCATTCACCTATTAAGATGGCTAAAGTAAAAAATGATGACAACACTAAGTGATGGTAAAATTTAAGTGAAACTGGATCTTTTCCATTGCCAGTGGGATTGTCTGGCATTCTAGAAAACGTTTCCTAAGAAACTAAACATGCAGCTCATACCATCTGGCAGTGGTACACAGAGAAGTGAACAATTCACACAAAAGCATGTACATGAATGTTTGTAGCAAATCCGTCCAACTAGCCAAAAACTAGAAATGATCCAGATGTCTTTGAGTGGTTAGACAGGCTGTGATACGTTCATTCCATGGAATACTACTCAGCAACAGAAAGAATTGATTACTGACATATATAACAATCTTGAAGATAATTATGATGAGTGAAAAAGTCAGTCACAAAGTATCACATACAGTGATTCCATTTATATAACATTCTTTTAAAAATTATTTTTATTTTATTTTGAGACAGCATCTCACTCTGTCATCCAGCCTACAGTGCAATGGCACAATCTCTACTCATTGCAACTTTTGCCTCCTGAGCTCAGGTGATCCTCCTACCTCAGGCTCTTGAGTAGCTTGGATCACAGGCGCACACCACCACACCTGGCTAGCCCACCACCATACCTTGCTAATTTTCTTTGTATTTTTTATAGAGATGGCATTTTACCACATTGCACAGGCTGGTCTTGAACTCCTGAGCTCAAGTGATCTGCCTGCTGGTGCCTTCTGAACAAAGTGCTGGAGTTACAAGCAGTACTGCACCCAGCCCTATATAACCTTCTTGAAATGACAAAATTATAGAAATAGAGGACAGATTCATAGTTACCAGGGATTAAGAAAAGGGTTGGGGGGAATGGTTGGAAGGGAACCAGGTAGGACTATACAAGGGCAACCTGAGGGACCCTTGTGCTGATGAAAATGTTTGTGTTTTGACCCTATCAAGTTATCATGGTGTACTATAGTGTTGCAGGATGTTATCATTGATAAGATATAGGTAAAGGGTACATGGAATCTCTCTATTCTTTTAACTGCATGTGAATCTATGTCATTGACATATATAACAATCTTGATGAAAATTATGCTGAGTGAAAAAATGTAATAAAAACACAGTGTTTTTCTTAATCATGCATCGTCTCCTCCCCAGCAATGATCATTGTTACTATCTTACTGTATAGGCATAGTGCAAACTATGGCTTCTAGTGCAAAACTCTCTGGGTTTAGTTCCCAGTTCTGTGATGTCTCAGCAGAGTGTCCTTAGGCAAATTGCTTTACCTTTCTTTTATCAGTTTTCTCATTTTTAATACAGGGAGGAATAATTTTAATGCTAATAATACTTCTCTCATAGTGTTATTGTAAGTATTAAAGTTTAACATGTAAAAGAACAGATTCTGGCAGTCATATGTGTTCACATAAGTAGCATTGGTGGTAGTGATGGTGGTGGTTGTTGTATTACCTTTTGTTATTTTTCTTTTAACACAGTTGCCATGATGTGTATACATTCGCACATTCTGTTTTTCTCTTAAGCCATATTTATTTTAACAATTAATAAAATTGGAATCAAGAATAAAGAAATTTGGCAACCCCTCTGTCCTGCCAACTCCCAAATTTACAACTGAAATGTCGCAGTTCAAAAGAAGTTTTAAGTTACTGCCTAAACTTAATTTTTTAACAAAATTCTTGCTTTCTTGTCTAGTTTTTAGCCAGAACTACTGGTCTGGAGTTGTTTGCCCCACCCACTTAGCTGCATGATATCCTGGGGGTTCAAGCAGAACTTTGTCCGAGCCATTGCTTTGGGAAGCACAAAGGCTGAATGCTTACAGCCATTCTGGTGACATTTCTAACATGATTGAATGGCAGTATCTTTGGGAATGTGTCTCTATACAATCAGATCTGCAAAGCCCCAGTCACCATCTGTTGAAATACTCCATCTGGAATTGAACTATACTCCTTAGAAGGCAGTTGAGTGACGTGTTTAGCCTCTCCATTTCAAGGCTTTGGGTTTTCTAATTCTCCAAAATGAAAAAAATAAAATAAAATAAAACAGAGCCCAGATTCTATTTATGACAAGTAATTTGGGGCTGCCTTCTTTATGTCCAAAGCATAATTTAGGACACTGTGATTAAATGATGTGTATTACCACTTTTGAGTCATTTATGTGAATTAAGGTAGTTTCATACTGTCATGAGAATTCTTGTGTAATATAATGAGTGAAATAGCAGCCCTCTTTGTGAGTTTTACCATCCAAAATTCAAATCAGAGATAAAATAAATTGAAGTTTTCTCTGTGGCAAATGCAAAGACTAAAATAATCTAGACAAGGGTAGATGATATAGGCAGGGAGTATCATTTGTCACTTGTATTTCAAAGATAAAACTGTTATTACTTTTTAAGCTTTGAGTAATTGAATAATCACATATTAGGTAAGTAAAAAGCCTACCCAAGACCTTCCCCAAGCCATTTATAATCTAAACTCAGGCTTTCTTTTGGTTTGGACTTGCTGTTGGAAAGTATCTTTGCTGTGGTTAAGGAGGAAATACTCAAGAGTGTGTAACTCTGTCTTTGAGCTCCTTGCTTTTTTTCTAAACAAATTTCTTATTTTTGTTTCTGGATTGCAGCCATAACACGAAAACAACATCTTGGTTAGACCCTCGGTGCCTGAACAAGCAGCAGAAGCCTCTGGAAGAGTGTGAAGATGATGGTAAGGGGCCAGACAGGCCTTCGGTTAAGTGAATTGGGGGCAGTGTTCACATGTGCAAATTTTAAAGAGTCATAGACAGGTCAGTCGGGTCTTAGATTGAGTTTTTAAAAGGTAATCCAATTTCTGCTAAATGGACTTTCATTTACAAAAGCAGGAGGAAAGTCAGAATTGTTTCAAGAGAGCAATTTGCTTACACATAAAGACAGATGCATACTAATATCTCCATTAGAAGCAGAACAGTCAGAAAGTATTCAAATGAAGATACATCCTCTGTCTTCAGGAAGTTAGAGAAAATTTTAGAAATTCTCTAGGAATACAGAAACCAAAGATGCTCTGGTTACTCACACATTCTCAACCTTAACCCTATCTTATAAAAGTCTTAGGGGAAAGGTTGGGCGTTTTTCTTGAACTCTACATATTTCATAACTCTCTTACTTCCCTAGACTTGGAGGTAGGGGAAACAGATATAGACATGTTTGAGAATCTCTGTGTAGGTTACAGTATACCCACAATATATGATAAGTGTATTCTTTTGAGGCAGAGTTTGAAGTGTTACCTAGAGCACCACTCTTCCTATTAATCTTGGAAATGAACTAACTGGCTGTAAGAGTTTTTGTTGAAAAAGTTCATTTCAAGGCTTTGGGTTTTGTAATTACTTCTCCAAAATGAAAAAAATAAAGTAGAGCTAGTGTATCCCTTTTTCATTACACAGACATCTATATCAAGGTCTATCAGAATTTCTTTTTGATGTGGAAGAATGAAAAGGGAAATGGTTTGCTTTGCTTTGCTACTCATCATTCAGTTCTGGTATGTGAATTGATAGTATAATTATTTAAATATGTATTTTACTGTAAGATAACAGAACTTTACTAATTTGTCCTATAGTGAAAATTGTTGTATATGTAAACTTGAAGATTTTTTGAAAATGCAAGGCAGTTTTTAAAAGTGTAGTACTGTCAAAACCTGTACTTCATGATCCTGCTATTATACATGGTTTGCAGATTACATTAAATGACATAGAATATTGTGTCAGTATTTATCTGAATTACTTCAAATGGAAATGCAAGTCCTTCTAACTTAGAAGACATGACCAGGAATCTTGTTTTATTTTGGTTGCCTTGTTTCATTCCTGAAGAAGGGATGGAACAGGTTCAGTCAGCTCTGGTATTTTGCATGCTTGCGAGAGAATGGACTGTGCTGATTATTTTAGTATTCTGTTGAACATAGGATACTTGTTGAGTATCCCTGATCCCAAAATTCAAGTCTATAATGCTCCAAAATTGGCCAGGCACAGTGTGGCTCACACCTGTAATCCCAGAACTTTGGAATGCTGAGGTGGGAGGATCACTTGAGCCCAGTAGTTCGAGACCAGCCCGGGCAACATGGTGAAACCTTGAGTCTACAAATAATAAAACAAAAATTAGCTGGGCATGTTGGCGTGTGCCTGTGGTCCCAGCTACTTAGGAGGCCGAGGCAGAAGGATCATCTGAGCCCAAGAGGTTGAGGTTACAAAGAACTATGATTGTGCTACTACACTCCAGCCTGGGTAACAGAGAGAGACCCTGTCTTAAAAGAAATGAACAAAAAAACCACATGCTCCAAAATCTAAAACCTTTTGAGTATTGCCATGATGCTCAAAGGAAATTCTCACTGGAGCATTTTGGGGCTTGCGTTTTCGGATTAGGGATGAGGAGCCAGTAAGTATATTACACAAGTATCTCCAAATCCGAAAATATGCAAAATTTGAAACCCTTTTGATTCTGACCATTTTGGATAAGGACTACTCAACCTGCACATAAATAACTAGTTTTCAAAGATCAGAACATAAACCACATTCAACCCAAAAACTTCGTGGAACAATGATTTATTCATTATTTGATGCCCTATGATTTTGAAAGCAATTTAGGCACTTACTACCATAGGGTTTTCAATGTCAATATCCTTTTTGTAATTATTCTGGGAATGTATAAAAATGCCTGTTGATATAATTTTGTAAATCATAGAATACTGCAATAGTTTTTACTGAGAAAAACTCTGTGTAGAGTAAAAGTATTGAGTGGAATTAACATTTTGTTGCCAAATCTAGTAATTTTTAATTCTTAAAATTCTTTTGTGTGAATGTTATTTCCTTTGGAACAATATTGTATTCATATCAAATGCAGTTAGTTTAGTAATTATCTCTTTAATATTAGAATTCTCATGTTCTGTTTCTAGTAGAAATTCTATGTATATCTGTGTGCCTGTACACACAAACAGTATAAACATATAATCAGATTATAAGTATCAGTCTGTATTTTCTGTTACCAGTTAACGCAAAGCTGCCTTATTATTGTGTTTATATTATAACACAAAGCAGAAAAACATATTGTTTGCAAATATTGTCACTGTATTTGTTTCTGTTCTCTGTTAGTGAATGACTCCTTCTGTCATTGCTGTGTCCGATTCAGTTAGCAGCCCTCAACCTTGCCTTTGAACTCCAGGCCAATATTTTAATCCACTTAATTGATAATGTCAGCTTGTTGTCTCAGAGACTTCAGACTCAGTCATATTAAAACCAAACTTACAATCTTTCCCCCCAAATCTGGTCCTCTCTAAATGTTTCCTGTCTCCATTCATGGTAAATTTATGCATACTCAAAATTCCCCCTTGATCTGTCACTTTTCTTCACACCTATTTCTAACTTGTGAACCAGCTGAATTCACTTGGCGTCCTAAATATCCCTGGGATCCATTCACTACTTTTTTCACCACATCTACCATTTTCATCTGGTGTCATGCTCATCTCCCATACAGATTCTTTTCACTCTCCTTTTTATGTTACACTTGGAACAATCTTTTAAAATGTAAATATGATTATGTTATTGCGACAACTTCCACAGGGTCTGCTTAGGAAATGCCAGGTCCATAGCTTGCTTCTCTGAGCCCTGTGTGGTCAGCCTCTCTAAATTTTCTCACACTATTTCTCTGCTTTCTGCTCTTCATCCCTACTAGTCCTCATTGAGTTCCTGCCTCATGTCAGTTAAATGTACATATTTCTCTCTTAGGATACTCTTATATTTCACAATAGTTATTGAATACTTTCTATATGTCAGGTGCATCCTAGGTATTTCAAATGTGTCAATGATATAACAGACATTAAACTTTGCATATCCTTGAGGTTGTACTTCAGGGAATTTTTCCTTCACTTTGCCCCCAAAGATATGATTAAGTCACTCATGTAGCTTACTCTATTGAGAACTTATCATGGTTTTATTTTTCGTTTTATTTGTGTGAGCTTTAGATTTGTCCCCTGTTCTGGAAAACTAGAGGGGTATGTGTGTGTGTGTGTGTGTGTGTGTGTGTGTGTGTGTGTGTGTGTTTGAGCTGGAGTCTCTCCTGTGTTATGCAGGCTGGAATGCAGTGGCACTATCTCAGCTCACTGGCACCTCTGCCTCCCCATTCAAGCAATTCTCCTACCTCAGACTCTCAAGTAGCTGTGATCACAGGCAAGCGCCACCATGCCTGACTAATTTTTTTGTATTTTTAGTAGAGTTGAGGTTTCACCATCTTGGCCAGGCTGGTCTGGAACTCCTGACCTCAGGTGATCCAGCCACCTTGGCCTCCCAAAAGGCTGGAATTAGAGGTGTGAGCCACTGCACCTGGACCCTGATTGTGTTCATTTTGACATGTCTGTCACCTAGCACAGTGGCACATCATAGGTCTTCATAAGTAACTACTGAAGAAGTGAACAAATGCTCCCAAAGACATTAAATAATATCCAAATAGGCATTTTCACAAATGACTTTGTGTAAATCAGATTCTCCTTTTAAGAAAAGGTGCCAGTCAAAACTTACTGTTGGCAGTGGGATCATTTTCAAATCAAGAGTTTACAAGCTGTGTAGGCCCATGTTGGTTATTTAGGTCATTCATTCATTGATTGGTTCATTCATTCATTCATTCATTCATTCATCAAGAAATATTTAGTACATAGCATGTGCAGAAAGCTACACTGGGCACTGAGCCTATGGTGGTGGTGAAAACAGGCTTCATCCCTATGTTTGTGAAGCTTATAGGAGCCACTTGTCCTGTAGCTGGGGAAATACTATGTATGAAATGATTTTTGTGTGCTCTCCTGTGTTTTCTTCTCAGTAATAATAAAAATCTTTTACTGATAGCAAGAGGAGGTCAAGAATGGAAAGGATTTTGACTTGTTTTGCTCACTGAAATTTTTGAAGACATTTTAAGTCTAATATTTATGAGCTGCTCGACTTAGAGTGTGTGTGCGTGTGTACATGTGTGTGCATGTGTGCATGTGTGTGTGTTCACAAAACCAGTAAAATGCTTTTTCCCAACACTCCTTCAGGGAAGCTTTCAAGACTTGCTGCTTTGATATATTTCATCTTGACGTAATTCATCTTTCTAGCTCCTTTTTGAAAGACATCAAACTTAGCTCATTATACAGTCTGCATTCTCAATTTGACCTCACCTTCCATTTTTCAAGCAGCACTGTTAGTTGTAAGTTAAATAATGCTATAATTGTGAGTATAATTGCCTTGCTGATTAGAGGATTATTGAAGGATTAAAAGAACTGATATTGAAAGGTCTAACAGCTTTGTTTACTCTCAATAAGGTCTGTAATAAATGACTTCCCACTTAAGAACATTGAAACCACAAAGGTATTTGTCATCTTTTACAACCAATCAAATCCTATTTTGACATGCAAGAAAATGAGCCATATAATTGTTTTGCCAATATCAGCTCTTCCCGTTTTATAATTTACACTGAGGTTGTGAGTTCACTAGCCAAGCCAGTGAAATAAGCCACAATGCAGGTAAGGATGAAATAGAGTGATGTGTTTGCTGCTGTTTTCCTGAGGAGATTTCCTGTCTTGGTGCTGGTGTCTGAATTTTGCTTTCTCTCTTTTCTGTCTCATCCCTGCTATTCCTTTGGAGAAGAAGGGGTACACACCGAGGAGCTGGACAGTGAACTAGGTAAACCTTCCCCGCCTGCTGCTGCTGCATGACACATGCATGACATGGCCTGCATGGTTTTCTCCCAGTGAATTGCTTAATCCCTCTGTTTCTTTAGTTTGCACTCCTCCAATTATGATTTTCTTTCTAGCTTGTCCAGGAAAGGTCAGTCTTACAACCTCCATGTCTGACTGCAGGCATCACGCAGAGTTGTAATACATTATGTTGACAAAGAAAATGTCCGAGTGAACTGAGATTAGAATGAGAGTTAGCAAATTGGGGATAGGTAGTCTTGTAAATTGAGGATTGGGAAAGAGCCAAAGAGATGCTCCCTGTGTTCCTTGAACTTTCGTGTAACCTGTCTCAGTCTTATTTCTTTATTGGTTTAGTGTGGATGGTTATTTGAGTAATACAAAAATGCCAAGCAGAACAAACAAAAATCCATGAGACTAATTTAAGGAGCATTATAGGAGCACTTGCAATAAAAGAAGGTCACTGAGGAATTGAATAGTTAAGTCTTAGGATCATGTTGTTATTACATCACAGACCGCATGTTGTTGACCTTGCCATTATAGTGAGTGGTTGTTTATATAGTGATGTAGCATCTATATGTACTGTTTTTCTTAGAGTTGTGTCAGTGTAAATCAAGTCTTCACTACTCTAGGTATTGTTCTTTAGGAATAATTTATATTAGCAAAGATGCCAAATTCTTGTTTCTTTGCTGTTAGAATAAATTGAATTATGTTCTCTATTAAGTTCAGTGCTTTATATTCAATCTTGAACAATATTAAAATTAGTTTGCATTCCATCTCATATATTTGCTGATGGATAGATAGGAAAGTATAAATTTCAGCTAAATTGCAGATGAAAGCCTCAACTGATGGAAGATTCTTTAGCAATCGAAGATTGTTTAAGTAGAAGATTGTTTAACATCAATACGAGTGGAACTGTACTAATATTATTGAATCTGCCTGGCATTTTTGAGATTGCCTCAAGACCTGAAAATATAAATCTATTTAATACATTGCTTTCATTGGGTTTCTTTATTTTTGTTACATACATAATCAGTCATGGTTGGCTAGAATTATGATAGAATAGATCCAAGATCTGTTTTTCTTAATGTTTGTAACATATCTGGTTGTCATTGATACATATGACAATAGTCGATAATTGTGATCTGTTTTTAGAGATGTTTAACAAGTTGTCTTTGTGGTCGTTGTGAGAGGAACGACTCGAAGTTCACCCTGAGTAATATAACAATATGAAACCAATTTGATTGAAAAAAGAATTTGTCAATACAATGATATTAGATGAAATAATTGAAAGAGACAGAACTAGGTTTTCCAGACACAAAATGAATGTCTTAATCATTTGTTCAGCCAATTTCAACCACTCTTGCTACCATTGTGAGAGATCACTCTGCTGTCGGCTGGCAGCCAGTGGAGATAGCACAGCTGTGTACAGGGGCATAACCTTATTTGCTTCTCCGGAAATTTGAATTTGAAATTTTCTAGGAACGAAGTTTCTGCATTTTACCCACATGTAACTGTGATATCGTGGAACTTTCTTATGCTGTTAAAGACTCTAAACATTAGTTCCGTTGGCTTTCTCTGGGTTCAGATCAAGCTGCCTGGCTCCCCCATTTACTGGCTATGCAACCTTAGACAACCTATTCACTTTCTTTTAGCTTCCTTTTTCTTATCCATAAAGAGGGACCAAAAGAGGAGCTCCCATGGTGCTTATGAGGTGACTTAATGAGAGCATGTTTTAGTATTTGTCCCTGTGATCAGCACATGCTGCTGGCTATTTGCAGTTTTGTTATTTATTACCTAATTCTCTCTTCTTGACTTTTCAATACTTCCTTATGGTGCTTTTTTCCATTAACACAGCATAAGGGAGAAATGTGTTCTATACCATAGAAATGGCCCAAATGCGTTCTTGTAGGTAGGGTAGAGATAAAACCTTTGATTTTTGTCTGCACATACTCACTTTGTAAAGAGTAGCACACGTGCACACACCCTGTTTTCTATTGCATTCACTCCAGATTCTGTTGACAAGCTCACTGCTCATTTTCTTAATAAGAGGGTCCTAATTTCAAACAATAGCAACTGTCAGGTTTTCAGTGAACAATGCAATTCCAGATGTGACAAGGAAACCCTCTTTGTAATCTGCCTCTGAGAGGCGTGGGCGGTTGGCGTGGGTGTTGGACACAGATCATTTGATTATAGAGTTGTCATTTCTGAACTCTGTTGTTTGAGCTGGGTCAGTTGATCCATTATGTACTTTGGTTTGCAGAATTGATCACGTCCTCCACAGACATCTCCCCAGAATTAAAAAGCACCTGCAGAACCTGCTTTAGGAATTTTAGGGTATTCATGTGGTGAAACCAACTACAGGAGATAGAGCCAAGAAAATAAACGCTCCTCCCAACCAAAACTAAGTCACAGTTTTGAAATGTATCTTTGATTCTGGACATGATTTTCAATCTATACACAGACAAATCTCTTTTGAAAAGAACTTAGAAACTTTAAGGGCTCAATATTTGCTCTGTGTAGACAAAATAGTGCAGCATGAGGTTTTCAGAGGCAGGAGTAGCAAGTACACAGGTCACAGATATCTGTCTTAACTCCTTTTGTGCTTTCCTGGAACAGCTGCCATTTCTTGGGCACTTTCTATGTGCCAGGAACCATGCTAAGTGTTTAGAAGTATGCTCATTTAATCCACCATTGACTTTTGAGGCAAACCCAGAAGAAAGATGTGGTTCAGAGATATTAAGTGAGTAGCCCAAGGCCACAGAGAGTAGTAGAGATAAATGAAAGAACTAAGGGTCAGTCTTATATCTGGGAAATACCAAAAGGGTCTCAGCCACCTCAAATCTCTGTGTTAGGTTGTGCAGTCTGATTTGCTCTGACTGTCGTTAGTCATAGGAGATTGCTTTTCTAAGTCTTTAGAGTGTTTGCTTAAAAAATTATAGTGTCATTATTTTCTGGAATTAAATATTTTATGCCTTCTTCAGTTTTTTAGAACAAAATGGCAACTTCTGGGACAAACGTCTTCCTATTTAAAATCAATGACCCATTTCTATTTTAAGCATTAGGAGACTAATTTCTATGATTAAGTTAATCACTACATTGGAAGTGAGAAACTGTCTTTTCAATTTCTGAAGTTTGCTCATCTGTTCAAAAGATGTGTTTAAACTGACAAATGTCCAGAGATGCCAGTTGACTGGCCCCATTTTTTCAACTCTAGAATATTAAGTTGTTGACTAGGCACCAGGAAAGAAGTCACAGGTACCTTCTTTTCTAGTACTCTCCTCAGACCTCCATCAAAGCACATACCAGGAGGCTGAATTTTCTGCTTAGATGATGTGTTTGCAATTTATCTTTGTGTCCCTGGTGCCAGCACACCCTGAGGCAAACAGTAGACATTCAACAAATGTTTGTCAAATTAATAATTGAGTAACTTGAATGCTTATTATTTCCCGTTTTATCTAAAGATAATCAGGCCACATATTTCAGGTTGCACATTTTGAAAAGAGATGTTATTTCTCTAAAACTTAATGTGATCCCCTCATACCCACCCACCATTCTGCCCTATACAAAATGCATGACTGTGCAACAATTTGCATTTTTTTAATCTTTGAGTTCTCAACTCCTTGGAAATATTTTCCTGGTTCGTTTTCATTTAAATGGTAATTTCCAGCTTTGTAAGGGGAAAGCATTTCCCAGGCATTTAATTTGCATCGGTCCGCAAGACTCGGTATATAAAAATGCCAAGTTATATCAACATCTGCAAATTGGACCTGTCTTGCATTTTAGCAGCTTATGTCTCCTACAAGTCAAAGACTTCTTTAAAACCTGCTAAATGTTTTTTTCTTTTTAATTTAGAAGAAAAAGGGGGGGAAACCTGTCTCTTTGTTTGCAAACAAGTAACATGTGGAGCAAAAACCATGAAATTAATGTCTCTTGATGTGCAGCCAAATCTGAACAAAACATAAACTTTGAGTAATTAGTCTGTGTGTGTTTACGTGCATGTGCATGCCTCCACCTCAGTCTGGAACTGTGTGTGGCATATGTAAGCCTTCTGCCCTGATGACATGATCATTGTTTAAATTAGAGACCGCATGATTCCTTCAATTAAACAAAAATCTATTTCAAATATTTTAAGTTTGTAGTATTCTATCCAAGTTGGTCTTAATAGCTACTTCTAGGACTAATTATTCACTTTAGAGTGTGGTATTACATAAGTTTGCCTTGACTATATATATCAGGTTAGCTTTAAAATTAATTTGAATAATTGTTGCTCTGCCTGAAAGGATTGTTTAATGACAAAAAAAAAAAAAAAAAAAAAAAGAAACCCACAAACTAGTTGCTTCTTGCACCAAGTAAAATAACACAGTACAATGGGCCTTTCCACCACAGATTCTTGTTCAATCAGACCTATTACCTCTTTAATAGAGTTTTGGCCTTTGCTATGAAACCTTAGGAAGTTCTGTAGAGCATGACTGAATTTTCAGAAAGGCATATACATCTCCCAGTGCCACGTTACCACCACATTAAAGGAATAAAATTGTCTACCTTAGATAGTGAGTTCTCAGCCATCAGGAGCTCTGTTACTGCTTTCATAGGTAAGTGCTGGGAAAGATGGACAACCCCAAAGATAGCAATTGAGTGATAGATGTGTGCAGTTCAAAAATGCAACTCCATTTTTATTAGGAACAAGGAGAAAATAAGATGCAGATTTTATTTTATTTCAAGGAGAGCAAAGCAGCACCGTTGTATTAGAAATGAAAAGAAACATTAATTTTCATCCATTTTTCCTTGTGTAATAAGATGACCTAGAAACAAAATGAGAAAACCGTAAACATTTAAGATAGGAACTAGGCATTCAAAGCAAGTTTAACCTATATTTTCATTAAAATCTAATTTAATAGTGATTTAGAAAAAAGGCATCTGGGACTATATTTTATTAAGTTTTATTGTCTTTCATAAAATATCAATAGATAAAGAATTGCTCTTCATATAGAAAAAGACACCGATAAAATAATATACTTTTTCTGTTGTTGGGATATACAATTTTAATTGGATATAAAGCATTCTTATGAGTCTTTCTCTTTTTGCCTAACTCAATTGTTGAAGATACCCAGGCTCTTCAAGAATATGCTCTTCTTGCTCTAAATGTTCTTCTGTTTTTCAGAACTGCCTGCTGGTTGGGAAAAGATCGAAGACCCCGTCTATGGTATCTACTATGTAGAGTAAGTGCCCATTCACAATCCACACGTTAGTTTATACCTCTCTGTAATTATGTGCATTTGTGTTAAATACACCTTGCCGTTATTAAAAGGTACAAACCAAATAACAACATTAATTTTGTGATGAAAATATGTATGCATATTTTAATGAATGGGAAAATATTCAGTAAATCTGAAAATAGCAAATCTTATTATTAAATTCACATGGGCAGGATTCATGGCTTTTGTTTACCACTGCCTCACAAAGGCCCAACATGGTCCTGACATATGGCAGGTACTTAATGAGTATTAGTTGAATGAATGAATGAGAAAAGCAAGGATTCAGTAGACCAAATGAAGAGGGATTATTTATCTTCACGAGGAGTATCTGATTTGTCTACTTTTTGCTCTGCCCAGATCTGAACTCCTTAGCAGTTACTTCTTTATTCATTCATACATTCTAAAAGGTTCAGGCAAATCTTAATAATTTATGAAATGTTGCCAGGATTGAGGAGGAAATGGAAAACCAGGCTAAGCTGCAGACCTTGTGTGTTTATTTCTCTCTTGCCTGAGGCTCTTATTTCCCATTTTTAAAAGTCTAAAACCTTGTGACTTTTTTATTGTGTGCCTTATTCTAGCATTGGGCTCCCACTTTTTCCTTTGATCGGAACTATTGATTAATAGGATGATACTAAAAGAAACCCAAAGGTTAGGACATTGAAAAAAAAATAAAGCTTTATATTATATAGTTTCCTCTTAGAAAGATGAGAGGTAACTAATAAAAGTTCCTTCAAAAAAAGCAAATGCCATATAAATGTAGAAATATAATTCTACCAACCACACTGAAGATGTAACTGTCATGTTTTCTTTTCCTTATCCTGCTGGTGATGAAAAGTCATTTGTGTAATACTCTGGTGATGTGAACATAAGATGCAAAAAGTAACAGGCCATAAAATAAATGTCCAGCATCTTATTGTAAAAATCATGAGTTCAATATAGCAAGTATCCTTGGCCAATACTAACTTTTACCTCCACTTTGCCTAAAAAGAGGGATTGGCAATAAGGGGCATCAGAGAGGCAAACTTGGCTGTTTCTCTGACCCTCTGATAATAAATTTCTTTTGTGTGCCCCCAAAATCATCTTTCTCACAGATAATACTGTGGGGTTTTTGCTATTTGAAGCTCATTTTGAATTGTCCCCCTCAAGTATTTTATGCATTAAGAGAGAGCGGAACAGATGACAAAAGCTTTGATGGGTGAAGATACTAGTTTGAGGGGCAAGTTGTTATCTTACCATACAGTTCTCCGTGTATCTTTTCAGATTCATGTGCCTGTTAATGGTAGACTATTTCCTAGAATGAAATTGCTACAAGAATTAGGAAATAAACATGTAAGCCTTTAATAAAAATTAAGAGCAGTCAATCTATCCATTCTGTTTGATAAGCCTGCTTAAAAAAGTAAGGCCTAGCTTTTTATAAAACTTGGAGTACTAAATAATCACAATAGCATGCTCCCAAACGTCTAATAAACTGTTATTTTGAGTTAAGTAATATAAGGCTGGGCGTGGTGGCTCATGCCTATAATCCCAGCATTTTGGGAGGCCAAGGCAGGTGCATCACTTGAGGTTAGGAGTTTAAGACCAGCCTGGCCTACATGGTGAAACCCTGTCTCTACTGAAAATAAATAAATTAGCCAGTTATGGTGACACATGCCTGTAATCCCAGCTACTCAGGAGGCTGATACAGGGGAATCACTTGAACCCGGGAGACGGAGGTTGCAGTGAGCCAAGATGGTACCATTGCACTCCAGCCTGGGTAACGGAGAGAGATTCTGTCTCAAAAAACAAAGAAGTAAAGAAAGAAAAATATATGCGTATATGTATATGCTTGTGTTATGTTTGTGTTGTGTGTGTATACACACACACATACACATATGTATGCATATGTATACATGCATACATGTACACACACATACATGTACATACATGTATACATAAAAACAAATTTGTATACATATGCATGCGTACAGATGTGTATATGTGTGTATATTTTTCATTTGGTCACGCACAGCCTAATTCGTTTTGTAGACATCTAAGTGTTTGGATCTTTGTCATTTTGAACACATCGCATTACTTAGGTTAACTGTATTTGGAGTCTCTCTGCCTAAGGCCTGTACTTTTATTTGTGCCTCCATGTTTAGTGATCAAAATAGTTAACAGATGTGAGTAGAGTTCGTTGTTTAACTTCATTGTTTGGATGACTGTTTATGCTTCTGTGAACCCTACTTTAGACAGTTACACGGTAGTTCTGGCATTGTATGTTACAGACGATGTCACATAGCCACTTTAATCTTATTTCTCAATAATTCCTTAATCTACTTCTTGTTGATTAAAGCAACTTCCCCTGTCAGGTGGTATCTTGGACATTTGAAGGGGTTAGTGGTTAAAATTCTGGGATCTGAAAGCAGGCAACCCTGAGCTTGCATGCCTGTTTACTGCTTACTAGCTATATTATGCTAGGTGAATCATTTAACTGCCCAGAAACTTATTTTCCTTATTTATAATATATGAATAAAAATAGGACTTACCTCCTGGCATTTACTGAGGAGTTTTAAATAAAATGCATGTAAAACTGGTGGTCCAGTGCTTAGTGCATATAAGCAGTCAGTAATGGAAACCTCTCATTTTTATTTCCTCTTTCTAACTGGGCATTTTAACACATGAGGGTTCGCATTTCAGACCACCTGCTCTGCTCAGTTTGAGTCCAAGGACTTGGTCTAATTGGCATTTTGCTGGTGGGATGAAGTGTTTCCAAGCTGAATGCTATTTGCTGTCTTCCCCAGCCACATCAACAGGAAGACACAGTATGAAAACCCAGTTCTAGAAGCCAAACGGAAGAAGCAGCTTGAGCAGCAGCAGCAGCAGCAGCAGCAGCAGCAGCAGCAGCAGCAGCAGCAACAGCAGCAGCAACAGCAGCAGCAGCCCCAGCAGACAGAAGGTTGGCCTCTTCCCTCTAGGCTTTTTCTTGAGCAGGAGAGTATGGGGCGAAACCTGAGCACTGACACCCCCGTGTGGTCAAAACTGGCCTCGATGATTGGGTCATCTCTTGCCACACTGAGGAGTTGATGTCCTGAGGGGAGGAAGAGAACCCCATCTCCGTGTTCCTCTGGATAGCTAAAGTGGAGATTCTTATTCAGAGGCATCCAGATCTCCACTTTAATTTAGAAAGGAGCATGGTTAGATCAGATAACTTTCTGAGTGGGAAGGAAATCTCTTGTCCCCGCAGTGTTTGCATTGCAACTGGTATCTAAATCCAAACCACTTTTAGCATTTTTACTTTAAGTTGAGTTACTGGGCATGAAACTAACTTTTAATTTTAGGAACGTTACATGTAAAGAACCATGTAAAGCTGGTAGTTTTGGGTGACTTTTAAAAATTACAGACTAATTCATTCTCACGGTAAAAATATGGGCAGTTCAGAAATATAGAACATACATTTTCCCCTGCTTGCCACCTTCCCATTATTGGAGATAAGCCCTACGCAGAAATTTTATAGGGCTATACATGTATGCATATTTTAACAAAAATTTGATTATAATTTATACGTATGTAGTATGTCTTTGAGACCTGTTTTCTCGCTTTTTATTTCTTGCACATATTTCAAAGTTAACTAATATAGAGTTAGCTTATACTTTATACTGGTGATATAATATTCCATTTTATGAATGCCTCTACTTTAGCCACTCATTGATTACTAGATACTCTGACTTTTCCCAGTTTTTCATTGTGATCTTTTAAAATAATAGGCTTAATACTCCCCTTAATATTAATATGTGAATATCAAATAGAATATGAAGTGTAATGCTTCTGTTACTATAATATTGAATATAATAAATATAAACCTTAGACTGCATGTTGGCAAACTTTTTCAGTTAATGGCCAGATAATTAATATTTTAGGCTTGGTGATTCATATAGTCAATCTCTGTTAGAAGTACTCACCTCTGCCATTGTAGTATGCAAACAGCTGTAGATAATATGTAAATGAATGGGTGCAGCTGTGTTTCAATAAAATTTTACTTATGGGCACTGTAATTTGAACTTCATATAATTTTCATATGTCTCAAAGTATTCTTTTTATTACTTTTCAATCATTTGAAAACATAAGTTATTCTTGGCTCACAGGCTGTATCCAAACAGGAACTGGCCCCAGTTTGGCTCGTGGGCCATAGTTTGCCAACCACTGCCCTGGACTATACAATTTAGGTAGAATAGGTATGTATGTCTGTGTATATTCACCCATTGAAATATTCTCTACCTTAGTCTCTTTTCTAGCTAAAAGGAAATTTTTTCTTATATACATTTAGTGGGCACAAGTGCAGCTTTTCACACACGGGTATATTAAGTGGTGGTAGGCCAGGCTTTTAGTATAACCATTACCCAAATAGTATACATGTACTCATTAAGTAACTTATCAACCTTCAGCCCCCTCCAACCCTTCCAAGTCTCCGTGGTCTATTTCCACACTTCATGTCCATGGGTACACATTATTTAGCTCCCACTCAGAAGTGAGAACATGTGGTATTGGGCTTTTCGTTTCTGAGTTGTTTCACTTAAGATAATAGCCTCTAGTTCCATTCATGTTGCTGCAAAACACATAATTTTATTGTCTTTTTTATGGCTGAGTAGTATTCCATGGCTTACACAGCACATTTTCTTTATCCAGTCATCTGCTGATGGACATTTAGGTTGATTCTGTACCTTTGCTATTGTGAATAGTGCTGCAGGAAACATACAAATGTAGATACCATTTTGATAGAATGATTTCTCTTTCTTCAGGTAGATACCCAGCAGTGGGACTGTTGGATTGAATGGTGGTTCTGTAGAGGTTGCAGTATACATTCTCACCAACAATGTATAAGCATTCCCTTTTTTTCCACATCCTTATCAACATCTGTTGTTTTTCTGTCTAAAAATGCTTTTTAAAATGTGTCTTTCCTGAGCTGATAAAACTTGGTAGTGTTAGAAAGTACAGTTTGCACAGTTTGCAAATGAGAATGTGCAGTTGAATATGATTGCTGAGCTGGAAGTGATTCTGGGGTGCATCTCAAGGGTCACTCACTGTGAATTATGTCTGGCCTTCAAGGTGCATAAGACTACAGTTAGGGTCCAGGAGTAGTCGTAATGGGTCTCATTTGGATTTCAGAGATGACCGAAGAGTGCACCCTTAGCAAACTGCTGAAATCTACCTTCATCTTCCTCCCTACCTAAGACAAGCTGGCCTCAGCAGCCCAGCTCATATCTCAATCACATTGAAGAAATTTCTCCCTTATACAGCTGCCATTGGTTGACTGTACATCTTTCTTGACATTTTTAAACTGACCTCACTTTGGACTTTCCGGCCAGGGAGAACTGGAGTTTTCATTCATTATATCATAATATTTATTTCCCCAAATGTCTTAGACAGGAAAAAAAGATCTTTATAGAGTGAGGTCGGATAACAACTTATTTTTAATCTAAATTATCTGCCCTTGGTTTTATTGCTTTGGGTATTACTAATAGTAAGGTGAATCATAAGTAAGTAAACAAGGCATTTGAAGGAAAAATAGGAAACTTTCTTTTCTTTCTTATAGAATGGACAGAAGATCACTCAGCCCTTGTGCCTCCTGCTATTCCAAACCACCCCACAAGCAATCCAGAACCAGCCAGGGAAGCTCCACTTCAGGGTAAAGTGCTTGTTTTTCTAATTGTGTTATGGTTTTAGCTGAAAATCTGATTTTTTAAAGGTGTTTTAAAAAGTGGAGTCTTGTAGCTCTCAAGTCATTCCTTCAATAGTGAAACCCATAAATAATGAAAACAGTGATGAAAGTATCGTTCGTTAGACTTGTCAAGAAAAATTAGAAATTTTCCTGAGTAATTTTTTTCCAACTATTTGTAATACTTTAAAAATAAAGACGATTTATTACATGATCATTCAAACCAAGGTTTCTAAACCTCAGCACCATTGCCATTTTGGGGTAGTTAATTCTTTGTTGTGTGGGGCTGTCCTGGGCACTGTGAGATGTCCCATGGCCACTAGATGCCAGTAGCACACAGCTCACCTCTGACATTGTGACGAGGAAACTGTCCCCAGACATTGCCAGATGTCTCTGGGGAGCAAACCCATCCTAGAGATAGGAATGAATCACTGATTTAGACACCACAGTTATTTAACAGTATGTTAAAAAAGATAAATCTGAAACTCGGCGTTAGATATTCCGAGATCCTAGCCAACATACTAGGTTTTGACTAAGACTTTGCTATAAATGTAAATGGTTTGATACTGTGTTTTCAGTTCTCATTCCCTATCCTTGCTGCAGTTTGGGTATTTATGCATGTTTACAATATTTCAGTGGGTCTTGTTTGTTTACATTTGCACATAGGATGAGGCCCTTATAGACGATTATTCTTGAGAATTGGAAGCTCCAGAACCTTGCAACTTTCAGGCCTCATTACTCTTAAATTATAGAAAATAGTTGTGTTTAGTTTTCTTTTTCTTTTAAATGAGCATCATGTTTGACAGAGTTGGAGAATGTTTTTGGTACAGAAACACTAAAAATACTCCAAAATGTGTTTTCCTTTCTACATTTTTAAAGAGATTTAATTGTGTAAGATATAAAAAGATAAGTTGAGCAATTCATCTCTCTAATTTTAATTCATTATAAGTTTTATAAGAGAAATTTTTTCTCTGCTAGCTGACATTTCATGAGATTAGAATTAATATAAATTTATGTAAAACAATTTTTTCTGGCATGAATATACTTTTTAATGGTGATAATGGCTTTAATAAAGATTGGACGTAGTAGATAATAATATGTTGATTAATATCAACTTGAATGTGGATTCCTCAGTTTCGTTTGTTTGTTTGTAAATATAAAATTCCTTCTGCAGGTTCATGCCTTCTTACCTTCCCCCCTGTCACAGTAAGTTAGCTTCCTTTCAGTTCTTTTAACCAGCAAAGCTGTGGACTGCTTATGAGTCTTTGCAGAGGCTGTTCTTTCTGTTTGCAGCTGTCTTTTCCTCCTCCTTCTTACTGTGCTAACTCCTGTTCACCTCAAGTCCTTGCTAGATTCCCCTACTATGTTTCCTCTTAACCATTCTGTACTTTGCATTTATGAAATGTAACCATTATAACTAGTGTTGATTTGTGTGCTATAATTTAACAAGAGTTTTCTCATTAGACTTTAAATCCCATGGAGGCAAGAGACTATGATTGTCTGTTTTCTGGTTTTTTCACTGTGAGATAATCCCAAACAAGGCGTAATCCCTTGATATCTATTTTCTGATGAAGTTAGTATTGAGTGAAAAAGTCTCCATCCATCTATCCATCCATTTGTCTACATATACATATAGAATAGCCAACCAGACTTCCTTAAATACTTACCTTAGAAATTAAATAAATCAAAGCTTTAAAGGTTCAGGTTCTGGGTGCCAATTCTTCATGTACCAACTAATAATCTGGATGGTATTTATCTGTAGTAGACTCAAATTCTTACTTTTCTTTCACTCAGACTTTCTTTTTTCTTCTTCTTCTTCCTTATTTTCTTATATCTCTTCCTTATTCCTCTTAGTCATCTAATGATTGACCAAGACATCCACTAGTGTCTTGGTTCAGGCAGCTTTGACAAGTTGCCATAGACTAGGTGGCTTAAACAGCAAACATTTATTCATCACTTCTGGAGACTGGAAAGTCCAAGATCACAGTGCTAGCAGATCCAATGTTCAATGAGAGTCCAGTTCCTGGTTCACAGATGGCCATTTTCTCACGTAGTGCAGAGTAGAGTGAGAAGGGACTTATAAGAATAAGCCCATCACGTGGGCTCCACTCTCATAATCTAATCACCTCCCAAAGACCCCACTTTCAAATACCATTCAGTAGTGTCTGGGAAGGTTCAGGCTCACTGAACTCTCCTTGGGATTGATTCATTTATTCTTAGTACTCTTCTACTGTGTAGTCTCTCTGCTGAGCCACACCTTTCAAGCACCTTTATAATCTTTGGAACATAACTAATACCAAAGAAACCAGTTAAAATCCGTACCATTTGGCTCTAAGCTGTGATTTCAGTAAACATTAAGTTAGACTTTAGCCTCATTGGTTATAACTCTGGGTTACCTGCCTGCTGGTTAAGTGTCTTGATTAACCATCTAGTGTCTAATGTCTTGCGTCTTGTATCTTGGGCAATATCTAGTGTTGATAGACTGTCAGGAAGAAGACATATAGCTAATCTGGGTAGATTGTTTGGTATTAATTTTGCTAAATTGATAGGTCAACTAAATTCTTCCCTGATCAAGAATGTGTTTCTAATTCCAGCAGGTGATAATTTGAAGATATGCTCTTGTGAAAACTCCGCAGCTTCAAGCTTGTGCTTAGAGAGAGATTTTTGCAGCTACCCCTCCACCACACTCACTCTGCCACCATTGCCATCAAAACAGTAACTCATTTATTGAGCTCTTATTATGTGCTAGGTACCTTCCTAGGCACTTTACCTCCGTTATCTATCATGGTTGTTCCTCACAACTATCATGTGAAATAGGTATCATCATTGCCTCCATTTGTACTTGTGATACTCAGGCAGAGAGGTTTAGTACCTTGGCCATATATAGCCACTAAGTAGCAGACTACAGATTTGAACACTAATTTTCATGAGGAATAGTTTAACTTCTGGTTGAAATGTTTTTGGTTGAAAGGTTAAACTGCGCCTCATTTGTGTAGTCTAAGTCTATGCTGTTCAGTATGGAAGCCACTGGTTACACATTGCCATTTCAATTTAATTACAGTTAAAAAATCAAAAACTTCAGTTTCTCAGCCTCACTAGCCACATTTCAAGAGTTCAGTGGCTACGTCTGACTAGTAGCTGCCATATTGGACGGTGCAGATGCAGAGCATTTTCATCGTCATAGAAAGTGCCATTAGACAGTACTGGTCTAGGGTATTTAAACACTAGGGTCAAGAAATGACACTTCTTTCCCCTCCCCTGAGCCCAGCAGGGAAACAGACACCTAAGGGTTGTTCAGGTGCAGAGTTTTGGGCCAAGACCCAGAACATCCTGATCAGTGAGTCTAGGGAAGGAACTGGAAATGAGTACATTTTTAAAAGCTACACAGGTGATTTTCCCACACAACCAAGTCTTACCACTGGTGACTGGTAAACAGAAGTTAGGATCTTAGAAAATCACATGCACCACAGGGCTGCAGCTGAGAGCTCCAAATTCCACTGCCTAGGGGGCGAAAAGCATTTCTTTCCAAAAGCTACATTAACTAATGATCCACCCAGAAGTAAAGAGTAATAAAATGTGCATAAATGTGAAACCTTCTGATCTTCCCTCCCTTGTTAAACATTGAAAAAGGAAGTCAGTTGTATAATTTCAAAGTTCTGCTCATGTCTTTATTAAGTTAACATTCTCAGCACAAAATATGCTAATGTATTTTCTTAAATTACATAAACTGCCAGGCACATTTTCACATTTTCTAACTTAGCCTATAATAGGAGTGAAAAGCTCTAACACCCAAATATCGCTTTTCAGCCTTCCCAAAAACATGTTCAATTTCATTTCTATGTGCTTTTATTTGTTCATTCATTCACTCCCTCAACAAAAATTTTTGGAGTGCATAAAATGTACCAGACCATATTCTAGATACTGGATATACACAGAAAAATTCTCATGGAACTAGCATTCTAGTGGTTTTCTGTACCTGCATAGGCAGTGCGCTTCATGCATAGGACTGGGGGACAGTAGGAAAAAAATAGGTAAGATGTATATTCTTTTTGAAGGTGGTAAATGCTAAGGGCAAAAATAAAGCAGGAAAAAGGGATTGGGAATGTTGGAGGTACTGCAATTTTTAGTAAGGTGGTTAGGGAAGGTCTTGCTGGAAAGGTAATGGCTGTCAATGATGTCTCTGCATAACTAAAATGTCTTTCCTTTCAAAGTCCTGGAATGCCCTAGCAGCCCCTACTGCAAGAGTGTAGGCCACTTACCCTCCTCCCCCTAAAGTAAATTTGGGGGTTATCTTACCAATTTCCATCTGATAATTGTCTTGGCAGTGGTCTCCCCAAAGCTCTTGGTGGAAGTGACACCACCCTCCCAGTGCCTTGGCAAATGACTTTGCATGGCAAATCCTTCTAAGTCTTGCCTTTCTTTCACCACTGTGATAGGGCTGTAGTTTGTCAAGCTTCCAACAAGCCTTTGGGACTGTGCTAAAGAGCAGGTTAGCAAAAGGACCTCTGATTGCAGGCAATTTAAAAGAGTCTTTTTTACGAGAGCCAGAAACTTTTAAAATATGCAATTAAAAATTGTATGCATGCCCAGAGACCTTTTAAGGCCTTTTAGATATAACTAACCAAAAATAACTTTTCTTCCTAGGTCCCAGGCTCCTAGTGCAGGGGTGTAAGGGACTAATGTCTCCCTCTTTCTCTGTCTCTTTTTGTTTTGGATAACATTTTTGATAGAAAAGAAACAGGGCAGGTGGAGAATCTGTGTGTGGCAAGGACAGGGTATAAGAAGTAAGTAAAGTTAGGAGAGATGAAAGAATCTGCTCATGAAATTGGGTCTACTACTTGGGGTAATCAGAGAAGTTTCAGTAAGTTTCTCAGTTACAGGTATGTGCCAAGTAAATCCCAAAAGAATACATTTTGATTTATGTTCAAAATGTTATTTGTGAACGTATCAAGAAAACTCAATAAAACTTTAGGTTTCATGTTTGGAAATTATTTAGCTGTATCTCTATCTGTTAATTTAATTTATTTTGTTTATTTACTTTTTGAGATAGAATTTTGCTCTTGTTGCCCAGGCTGGAATGCAATGCCGAGACTTGGCTTACTGCAACCTCCACCTCCTGGGTTCAAGTGATTCTCTTGCCTCCTCGGCCTCCCAAGTAGCTGGGATTACAGGCACCCGCCACCTCACCTAGCTTTTTTTTTTTTTTTTTTTTTTTTTTAGTAGAGATGGGGTTTTACCATGTTGCCCAGTTTGGTCTCAAATTCCTAACCTCAGGTGGTCTACCTGCCTTGACCACCCAAAGTGCTATGATTATAGGCGTGAGCCACCATGCCCAGCCTAATATATTTTAAATAAGAAAGCTGAATTTGGAGCTATATGGCTACTGTTAGTAACTACTTTAGGATTTCGGGGTTGTTTGGTTGGTTTGGTTTGGTTGTTTTTTGGTTTGTGTTTTTTGTTTCTCTCCTTCTTTTCCTTTCTTTCTTTCATTCTCTCTCTCTCTTTCTTTCCTTTCATTCCTTTCTTTCTTTCTTTCTTTCTTTCTTTCTTTCGAGATTGAGTCTTGCTCTGTCGCCCAGGCTGGAGTGTAATGGTGCCATCTTGGCTCACTACAACTTCCACCTCCTGGGTTCAAGCAATTATCCTGCCTCAGCCTCCCGAGTAGCTGGGATTACAGGCACCTGCCACCATGCCCAGCTAAGTTTTGTATTTTTAGTAGAGATGAGATTTCACCATGTTGGCCAGGCTGGTCTTGAATTCCTCACTTCGTGATCTGCCCACATTAGCCTCCTAGAGTGCTGGGATTACATGAGCCGGTTTGTGTTTTTTTAAAACAAATATCCAAAGCTTGTTATAAACACTAATCTTAGCCGTGGACATGTGTTGGCTGTTTCACAAATTTAATAAAAGGTGCAAATTAATAGGAAAAAATCAATTGAATTTAGAATTGAATTCAAAATGATGACTCTTAATTTTGAAAATAATCATTCTACATTTTTGTCAAAATATTATTTGTGACCATAGTATGTTTTCTGGTATTATCTGTGCATTTTCAGCCTGGATTTTCTGTTTGATTAAAACTAAAGGTTTTGCTGCTCCGTTGGTTTTTCAAGTAGAAGCCAGGCTCAAAGCAGCACATTGGAAGCCATATTGCAAAATAAAAAATAAAACAAAACAAAAGACATAAAACAGACTAATTCCATTTTTTGTGAAGGAGCTTATGACAGCTCAATTTCTGTCAAACTGAATGAATGGAAACCAAGAAGTGTGTCACCTGACAGGGTCTAATGCCATCCCTCTCTTGTAGTTTCTTTTAGACACTGGAGGGACATACCTCTCTCCTTCAACAGTGGGGCCTAGGAACATCCTTGTTCCTGAAATTAAGAGAGGACTTTCTTAAGATGCTGTGTGCCCAAAGGCTCCAGGGCATAAGCTTGAAGAATGATCTATATGTTGTCTCAAATCTTGTTTAATTCCCCTTTTCACTGATGGTGACATTCCTTATGCTTTTCTTACTTTAATGCAGGCAAACCCTTTTTTACACGAAACCCTTCTGAGTTGAAAGGCAAGTTCATTCACACGAAGCTGCGGAAAAGCAGTCGTGGCTTTGGCTTCACGGTGGTTGGAGGGGATGAACCTGACGAGTTTCTCCAGATCAAGAGCTTGGTCCTAGATGGTCCTGCTGCATTGGATGGCAAGATGGAAACAGGTAGCGTCCACATGGCCTTAGTGTATTCTGTGTGGTAAGACTCCAACCCAGAACATAAACGTCTGCAATCATGATGTTTGGTTTGAGTAAGACCAAACAGTGTCATGATTGCACATGCTTATACCTTAAAACACCTTGAGAATGAGCCAGGTCTCCACATTATATAAATCCATCCCTTGGGACAGATTAAAACCTGTGAAATTATTTTAACTTTGGGAAACTCTGTGAGTACAAAAGCAGTAATTTATTAAAACTGTAGATTCCCATTTGAATAAATGAATTCTAAGCTTGGATTTCTGCAGTGAGTTTTTTTGTTTTGTTTTGTTTTGTTTTTTTTTTAAGGAGAAAGCTCCAGTGTTCTCTCAGTGATTATTTTATTCTTATTAGCGGGGAAGACACTAGGTACTGAAAGAATAGAAGCAGTCTGTGCCCTGGAGTATCACACCCACATGCAGTTTCAGTTCAGCTTTATATTAGTGGAATATGTTATAATACTGATGACAATTTTCTGCGTCCTTTTTTTAACCTCCACACTCTTCTCTTCTACAGGGGATGTGATTGTCAGTGTGAATGACACCTGTGTTTTGGGACACACACATGCTCAAGTTGTGAAGATCTTCCAGTCCATCCCCATTGGTGCCAGTGTGGACCTTGAGCTCTGCCGAGGTTATCCATTGCCTTTTGATCCAGATGACCCCAATACAAGTTTAGTGACCTCGGTAGCCATTTTGGATAAAGAACCAATTATTGTGAATGGGCAAGAGACCTATGATTCACCAGCTAGCCACAGTAGCAAAACAGGCAAAGTCAATGGCATGAAGGATGCCAGGCCAAGCAGCCCAGCAGACATGGCTTCAAGTAGTTCTCATGGTTATCCTAATGACACTGTTTCTTTGGCTTCTTCCATAGCCACTCAGCCAGAACTCATAACTGTTCATATCATCAAAGGGCCAATGGGCTTTGGTTTTACTATCGCAGACAGTCCTGGTGGGGGTGGCCAAAGAGTGAAACAGATTGTCGACAGCCCAAGGTGCCGAGGCCTGAAAGAAGGGGATCTCATAGTGGAAGTTAATAAGAAGAACGTGCAGGCTCTAACTCACAACCAAGTGGTGGATATGCTGGTTGAGTGTCCTAAGGGAAGTGAGGTCACATTGTTGGTGCAACGAGGAGGTAAGTAGGTTTGTTTTGTTCTTTGAATTTTTTTTTTTAATCACAGATTCATTGCTTAGCTCACTCAGATGACCACGGGGACTTTTTAAATGTGTATTCCTTTAAGTTCATTTTTATTTAAATGTTTCAAAATACTGATTTCTTCAAATGCTAACCCCTTTCACGTAAAAATTACGGTTTATATATTATGATAGACATATGCTGTTAGAGTGATACTTTAAAAGAGATTGAGCCTTTTAAAAACATTAAGATTTAAAAACCTAAGTTGGGTGTAGTGATACCCACCTGTAGTCCTGGCTGTTTGAGAGGCCGAGGTGGAAAGATCACTCACTTGAGCCCAGGCATTTGAGTCCAGACTGGTCTCCTGAACTTGGCCAAATAGTCTGTCAAATGTGGCTGTGGTCACTCCTCCAAACGTGTCTCACGTTTCTCTTTTCCATTAAATGGTGCTTTAGCCCTACTGGCTGCTTTTCTGGAGCTCCTTTAATGCTTGAAAGCCCTTTCTTGCCTCAGGGCCTTTGCGCTTACTGTTCCCTGTGCCTGGAGTGCTCCTTTCCCAGCTCTTCCCAGCTGGCGCCATCTCATTCAGGTCTCCTTCTGGAAGAGGACTTCTCCCATCACTTTATCTAAAGTAGCTCCCAACATTTCCATTTAATCTTTATCACATTTCTTCATAACCTTGATCATCATCACTCTTTTTAGCACAAGGCATTATTTCATGTATTTATTATTATTATTATTTCTCTTTCATTAGAATATAAAACTTCGTAATGCCAGGGCCCATGTGTGCATGTGGACAGCTGTTATCCCCAGTATTTAACACAACACCTGACTCCTTTAGGTATTTATGAATGAATAGGTATGAATAAGTGAATAGATATGTGATTATTTCTATTTGGCAGAAACAAGAAGTCTGCTAATTCTACTAAACACTTCCTTCCACATGCTCACATTTTAATAAAGTAGTTTAGGATCTCAGAGATCTGAGTTATCCTAAATTTCAAGGCATTAAGCTTCCTCCTTTCTCTTTGACTCCACATCCCACACACTGCCTCACCAGAAAACCCAGGACCTTACACTGAGCAATATTTTCCACCATATTGAAATGTCTTGCTCCTATGATATATACATATATGTGATTAGTCATGACTGATAGTGTCACACTGTGGGCCTGAGAATGGCTGTTCCCCAATCCTTGCCACGATTTGTTTCATGCAAAATATATGTAGGCCTTCTGAAAAGAGATCATGAACCAGACTTCGACTTTCTTTTGGTTTGTTGCAACAGAGGAGCTCATTTGTGTTACAGCAGCCAGATTCTCATGTTTTCATGAAGCCGTGTGTTCTGCGATCAGAATGGCTGGGTTCATTTGAAGGAAACCCACAATAAAGAGCAGGTGTCTATAGGAATTGAAATGCTCAGTGAGCCTGACTTAGACAGTTATAAAAGGCATTGTGCAAATTTTATTTTTAAAAATCCCATTTCCAGTAACTAATTTTCAAGTCTCTTCTTGTACCTAGATCACTTGACTGCCCAGAGAATTGGTTTTTAACGCTCGCCAAGATGTATGTAGTAGAAAATGACTTGAGCGTAGAACGGTTATGACAATAACGATGATAGTGATGATGAAACCTGGCCCTTATAGATGAATCAGTGATACGTAAAGCACTTTCACACCTGCATGTGCCTCTCCTCTGATCTTTGTCACTTCCCTGTGAGGCAGGAAGCCACCAGCCCATAGTAGTTCAGAGCTGTTCACCCTGGCTCTGTGGTTTCCAGTTCAATGTTCTGCCCTACTTACCTGAGTGACACTGAGTTTTGTATAATTGCTTAATACTGTGACTGACAGCCTGGAAACTTTCAAATAGTTCTTGGTACATCAGGTGCAATTCTGATTCAGCCACTGCTCATTTGACAGACACAGACCACCTTGTTCTCCTAACTCATCTATCTGCTTTCTCATTTCTGTTACGGATATGTTGAGTTTTTCTATCCCATTAGATTCACTTCTAAGGAGACCAAACATAAAATCTCATTATAGCCAAGTAACTTATTAGAACCATATTGTAATGAATTTGCCTAAGCCAGCAAACAACTGATTATGGAAACATACTCCTTGATTTTATATTTCATTTCATTTCGTATTTTATTTTATATATAAAGCAAAATATTTTTTATAAAACTATTTTAATATATATTTCATAGAAATATATAATATATATTTATAATATAGAAATAATAAATTTATATTTTAAATAATATAAATAATACCTTATATATTTATTATATATTAAAAATGATATATTTTATAATATACAAATAATAAATATATATTTTATTTTTTATATATACACATACATACATATGTATATATTTGAGACAGGGTCTCACTTTGTCACCCAGGCAGCAGTGCAGTGCTGCCATCTCAGCTCACTGCAGCCTCAGCCTCCTAGGTTCAATTGATCTTCCTTCCTCTCACCCCCAAGTAGCTGGGACTATAAGTGTGTGCCACTACTCCCGGCTGATTTTTGTATTTTCAGTAGAAATGATTTCACTATGTTATCCAGGCTGGTCTAGAACTCCTGCGTTCAAGGGATCCACATGCCTCAACCTCCCTAAGTGCTAAGATTACAGGCTTGAGCCACCACGTCTGACTATACTCCTTGATTTTAAATATGTTTGCATTCTCTCTTCTTAATTCCCAATGCCATCTTCTTATTAATGCTGTTACATTCTATAACATTTATATGAAACAATTCAAAATGTATTGTCATATTCATCAACATCTACATAGTTTACTTCAGAATATGAGTAATTTAAAATCACTGTGACATCAGCAGTCTTTAAAATACACCATATGTCTTGTGTTTGATTTATGTATAGGATAGAAAGTTTGTATCTCTGCAGTTAGCAGGCTAGCACCAGCTACTATTAATCTTTCTGGAAAGCATATAAATATATTTGTTTCTGCCATACATTAGTTGCTTGAATCAGGGCTGACATTTAATCATCTCTCCTATATAATGGAGGGGTAATGAGAAGGCCTGGTGAGGGTACAAAACAGCAGCTAGGTTGAATGAGAAAGTCAATGGCCACTTCACGCATTCTTTCTCATGAATCTAATTTTTTTTGAAATTGCTAATTAGAAGACTGATAAACTCATTTACACTGTTCCTAAGTCCCAGGAATTCCTGTTGTGAGGTTGTAGCTTTCTTTGCTTTAAAGAACGAGCCGTTTTTACTTTGGGGCAGAACTGGCCCAAAGTAATGGCTATGTTTGTACCATGTATTTTAATTCCTGATCTCTAGTGCTCATTTTTGATATTTGTTCTTGTCAAGATCCAATACATTTCATTTTTAGCATTTTTAGTCCATTCCTAGAAATCAAGCTGAAGGTTGAAATATCATTTGTAAATTTCTAGGATCAGACAGTTTCCTGAGTCAGGCTTAGAGCTGCTGTGGGGTGCTCATCCACACTCCCAGCTAGCCAGGACCAGTCTTCATTTGTTTACAAATCTTCTCTGCATCATCAACATCTCCCTGCCTGCCCGTCAGTCACTCAGGTTTTTAAAGGGCAGCTCCTTCCTGTGCCTGGTTCCCCTCCTCTCATTATGTGTCCTTACTCCTCCCTCTGCTGTCCAGTCAGGAACGTGTTTTTTACCGTTTTTGAACACAGCATCTGCATCTGCATTCGGAAATCCTGTCACCTGATGCCAGTGTGCATCTAGAGACTTCTTTGAAGTGTTTAGAAAACCAACTAGAAGGTGATTACCAAGTAGTTGGTGTGTTTTTTTCCAATTTGTCAAAGCTATCAAATTTATCCCATGAAGATTTTTTACTTTTCTAAAAAAGGTCTTATGTAGACAACATAATTACCTGTGCCCCTCTCTGTCAAATATTTTGGATATTTAGCCTATTCACACCTATCAGTAGGTGTGACACTCTTTAAGATGTAATTTCATGTTGAGTCAACAACACTCTGTTTCAAGAAAAGATTTGGCAACACTGTATGCAAGTGAAGAACCCATGTTTTGCTTTTGAGAGAAGGCATCTATTAAAAAGAAAGCTGAGCTTGGGGTGCCAGGAGCTGACCTTGAGTACAAACTCTGCCCTTAAGCTGCTGTATATACTTGAGAAGGCTACTCTTCTACTCTGACACTTATTTTTTTTTTTTTTTTCATCTAAAAAATGAATGTTTTGAGCTAGAGAATCTTTCAGGCACTCCATTGTGGCTCAAATTTTATGCCAGGAATGAACTTACTGTTGTACAGAGGAAAGACCACAGGACTCTGGAGCCAGAGGATGTAAGTTTAAATCCTGGCTCCTGCTTTAATCACGCTATGAGTTTCGGCAAGTCACTTGCTTTCTCCAAAGTTAGTTAGACTTCTGAAAAGAAATGGGAATCTAATACCTGCCATGCATGGGCATGACGTACATAGATTAAATAAGGTTAGCATTTGTGCCAGTTCTTGACATAGCAATCATCACATAATAAAGCCGCAGTGTTACACTGATATTGCCTAATAGTAGCAATTGAGTGAGGAAGGATTTGTATTTTATTTTTTATAAAAAATTCTAGCTGTGCCATACAGATTATTAGTCTCAGTGTGTGAGTTCAGACATCTTCCACTGGTAGGTTTTTTTACATTTTTTTCTCTTGATATAGGGTCTTGCTCTGTTGCCCAGGCTGGAGTACATGATCATGGTCCATGACATCCTCAAATTCCTGGGCTCAACCGATCCCCCTGCCTTAGCCTCTTGAATAGCTAGGACTACAGGCATGTGCTACTATGCATGGCTAATCTTTTTTAAAAATTGTTTTGTAGAGGCAGGGTCTCACTGTGTTGCCCAGGCTCCACTGCTAATTCTGATGTACAACCAGAGTTGCAAACAATGTTAGGCTTCTGCCTCCACGGTCCCTTTTAGTTTTGATTCTGTGAAGCAGGTGAAAATAAGTTTATAAAGCTTATTTTAATATTTTCATTTCTGAGTAACGTTTATGTTTTAAAGTCTGTTTTATAAGCGACAGATTTCTCAGTCTTCCTGAAGGTCCATTTCGGCTCCCACATTCTACATTTTTCTACTTCAGAGGAGAACAGAAGGGGGGACTTGCTATTGGAGATGCTCATTTAGAGCATCATCTCCCACTGGCTTTTGCTGATCACAACAGTAATGGAAGTGATATTTTCCTTTCTAGTTTGCACAAACCATGTACTGAATACTTTTGTCAGGCCACTAAGTAATTTCAGGGTCTGATTATAAAGTCATGAAATGTTAATATTCCTAGAGGGCAGTAGTGTGTTTGACTCTTACTCTTGTGTCCCTGGCACTTCCTGGGGAACCTGGCAAGTGATAAGGTCTCAGTAAATAATAGCTGAATAAATTTAACTTGATCCACCAATCACAGTAGAAGATTAATCCTCTGCTTGGTAAGCACATTTCATAACTCTAGAAAAATGATGAGAGTTAAAAGGCAAAACTTAGATAGGAAAATGGTGGTCGTGATGGTAGTGAGAATGTTACTACTGTGATTTCCTGAGTACTTACTATGTTCCCATGATACATGCAATACACATAACATGCATTCATGCACACACACATGCACAAGAAGGTAAAGAAGACCTCTCAAGACTTCATTTTTTCCGCCACATTGAAACTGCCACCAATTTGCAGTGTGATACTGGGTTGGATCCTTGTGAAGTGAAGGCAGTGATTGTTAGCTTCTATGCTAGGACAAAATTCTTTTTGTTTTAGATGCTGAAACCCCACAGCTAAATGTAGTATAAATTAGTATAAAACAAAGGAGAAAATTCTGTTTAAGTTGGGAAAACCTGCCTAAGATTTGTTGAAAACAGTAAATGCTTCTACAGTGTTCAAGGCATGCTTCTAGACATTTTACATACCGTAATTCATAAGAGTCCTCTGAAGTAAATACAATCTTAGCTCTATTTTGGAAAAGAGGAAGCTGAGGTCCAGGGAGTTTCTGTGATTTGCCCAGATTAGCTGGTTAGTGGCAAAGCTAGGATTGGAGCCTTGAAATTCTGGCTCCAGGCGGTACTTAACCACTCTACTAAAGAGCCTCCTGCTTTACAGGCAAGAAATTGCCCCAGTGCCGTAACTGTTGTGGACTGTCTCTTATGCAAAAAGAAATGAATAAAGCCTGAAGTCTGTGGGCAAAGTGATGTATCTTAATTCTCATCAAAATTTACTGATGATATTTAGTTCTTAATTCGTCATTGATCCAAACAGAAAGCAGTGTCTAATCTCATAATCTAAGTGCATTACTAGCATTAGTTCTGTGTGTGTGTGCACATGTGTGTGCGTGCATGTGTTTCTGAAATGACACAAAACCATTATGATTAGAACCACAGTAAGGCATGCACAGAGAGTTAAACCCAGGTGATCAGGCACTTCTGCTCTTTGCCCTCTGGTCTTGGACTAGAGAATGAATTGTACATTGTACTGCTTAAATGCTTGACTGCCACAATATCTGAAACTGAGCTGTAGGGCCCCAGAAATGGGAATTCAGGTTGTGTTTAGAGTGATATCTTAATAATGTGGGAGTCTTATATGTTCCCATCAGCAAATACTGCCAGTTCTTCCTTCTGAGTGTACTCAGGCTTGGTTTACATCTCACCCCTTCCCTGGCCTCTACCACCCATTGTAGGGCACCTGGCCTTGCAGTGGCCTCGCAACAGGTCTCAGTGCTTCCTCTAGTTTGCCCTCCAGGTACAGTGCTTTAAACTACATTGGATCAAGGCAGCCTCATGTCAGAATAGCTTCCCATCATTAAGCGTGAACTTTAAAGTCCTGTGTCAGGGCCCTAGCACTTACATCTCCCTCTGTCTGTATTTTTCTTCTCCTAGGTAGCCACAGGACCTCCTCACTCACATCCTTCAGACCTTGGCTCAGAGGTTATTTCATCCCCTTTCATCTGAGAAGTCTGCTTTAACCATTCCTCATAAATCAAGCAGCATCTCCCATGATCATCGTCCGCTCTTGTGATCTTTCTTATGTACTGTACCTACCTGTGATCCCCATGAGAGAAGGGACTTGGTTGCAATCACCACTTTATCCTTGCTGCCTAAAACAGTGCCTAGCCCATTATAGGTATTCAGAAAATCATCTACACTGAATGAAAAGATGAGTTAATGCTAGCTCCTTTGTTTTCCTAAGTGCTAATCCTCCAGAGAACTTTCTGAGATGTGAGCATTATCATGATAGCTGAGGAAATCGGCAGCGGGAGACTGACCACTCCCTAGTCACACAGCTAAAAGGTAACAGAGCCTAACTCTGAACCCACATCTGTTTGCTTGCAATAGCTGTGCGCTCTGTTCACAGGCCGCCCTAAACAACTAGTAGATGCATTGTTTATTGTGTCCATAGGCCAAGATAGAGGAGCATCATGCCAGTGAATCATGTTGGCTCCAAAGCCTGTTCTTCTGCATCTTGTAAAGTAGCCACTATCTCACAATTAAAAGTACCTAAGATTTAAATTTCAGTTTCTCAGTCCATCTGGCCACACGTCAAGAGCTCAATAGCCACATGTGGCGAGTGGCTACTGTATTGGACAGCGTAGGTAGGGAACATTTCCACCATTTCAGGAAGGCTGTTGCACAGCACAGTTCTAGAGCTTCTAATTATTTCACTCTTAGAAGTGAGTGTCTGAATATCCTTTCTTTTACCGTTTCTTTTTTATTTATACATTTGAATAGAAGAAAAATGTGGAATTGAAGTCACCTTCATGGTTAATAGATTTCTTTTTATGTAGATAGTAATAAACATAGGTCCTGTTTATTACCTTATTTCCGTGTTTAGTCACTGCCCCGAGTTCTTCATATGTGTTAACTGGATGTTAGGGGATGCAAGGACTCAGAGGATTTAAGAGTGTAAAGTGTAAGTCCTTGGAGGCAGTCTCCAACTTCTCAATCCTGGCATGGTGTCATCAAGTTTACAAGCAGCTTACAGGACCTCCGCCTGGCCGGGAAGCAGCTCAGCTTTTATCCTAGACTGATGTTATTTAAGGAGCTTAAATTAAATTATTTCATAAAGTATCTTTAATCCAAAAAATGGAAGAAACTTCAAAACACGAGAAAAACTCAGCTAAAATTATTACATATCAAATATGTATGATCTGTCATGTGAGCTATCAGCAAGTTACAATTTGGTAGAAGTCTATTTTAAAAGGAAGACTTTGAAGTCTCCTTGGTGTGTTTATCTGATTCATTGATTCAGTACCTCAAACTAATTGACCTCAGTCACCACTTATCTGTGGCGCTTCTATTTTCTAATAATTTTGTAAGTTGAGTTCTCTTGTCACATCCAACGTGCTGCCTAACATCTTCATAGCTGTTAAGAGTTGTTCAAGTTAAAATTAGCAAATTTCCTGGCACTTCCACCATGCTAAACACGATGGCATTCCAATTTGGTATTAAAGGAGCCTTCTGGCCTTTTTCACAATGCAGTTTTAAGTTACTATTTTGATTTATTGCCATGGTTTAAAGTTATCAAGGATTTTATTTGAGAATTCTTTGTAGACTGATAGGTCACATTTATATTTGAGATGACCTATAGCAAGAGATGAGATAAATATAAAAAGGTTTCTATTTTGATTCTGTCTTTCATTATGTAATGCATAAAAATTATTCCTTACTTTCACATCTTTAGAAACTCTGGTTTCTTTATGGATTTTTGATCTTACGGTTTTTAAACTTAAGTAAGCTTTACTTATTTAACATTTATATGCAACTCAGACTTTATTGTATGATTTCAGTTATATTTCTGTTATATTCATAATGCAAAGTGGTTGGCACAGCTAAAACTTTTACTTTTTGTTCTACAAGACAATGTCTCATTCTCCTTGAAGGTAAACTTAATGCATTGAGTTACTTACTTATATGCATTATTTATTACAAATGTGTTCATGTTGTGATTTATAATTCTCATTAAGGTGTGGTGGCATCCCTTCCCCTTTCTGGAAGAGTGGTAGAATTTCATTCCCTTGGCTGGCAGGCTGTAGAATTATTATTCTGTGCTTTTATTTAAGTGCTGAATTTGAATATAAAGAAGTTGCTTTGTTGTCTCTTTTTGGGGGACAAATTCATTAACATCACATACTTGTCAGTGTCTAAGCACTGGGAATAGAGCAGCGTCATCTGCAAATGAAACAAATAGGCTCCTGATTTCATGTGGCTTTTATTCTAGGGGAAGGTGAGAAAGGGCAAAAATAAACAAATGAACAAGATTTCGTCAGCCAAAGAAAAGTGCTGTGAAGCAAATCAGACCAGGTAAAGTGAACAGGTGTGGCAGGCCCAGTGGTGAGGGGGCTCTTCTAGAATAGAGGTGAAACTTGAGTGTCCACAGAGAAGGGAACAGTATTTTAGCAGAAGGGGCAATTAGTACAAAGACCCCAAGAAAGAATTGGAGTGGAGATCTGTGTGCCTGGAGAAAGGGGAACAGGGAATTGGGGTGGCTGAAGTCAGAGACTGGAGTTAGAATTCCATTTGCAGTGTGAAGTCCAGATTCACACGGTAAAGGGACAGGCTCTCAGTAACATGTTTGGATAGTCCCTCTGGCATATATGTGAAGAATATATTTTAGGGGAGCAGGAGTGGAAGGGGAGACCCATGAGGGCTTTTGCAGAAGTTCAAGCAAGAGTGTCAGCAGCTTGGACTACAGGGCAAACAGTGGATCACAGCAGTGGGGGACTTGGGACACCTAAAGAATGGTCAGCAGGACTCCATAGGTTGACTGCAGAATGGCGGGGGGCAGTGGGGACACACTTTTTCTATAAAGAGCCAAAGGGTCGACATGTTAGGCTTTATGGGCCCTACAGTCTCTGTCCCCACTACTCCACTCTGCCCTTGTATCAGGTGATATGTAAAGGAACGGGCTGGTTGTGTTCCAAGAAAACTGTATGTGGCCTATGGGCTGTATTTGCTGACCCCAACTGAAGGAAAGGAAAAAGGAGGGAGCCAAAATGACCCCAGAATTTTTAACCTTGGCAGAATCTTTGCTGAGATGTGGATCCCAGGGTAGAAGCAGGTAGGACTTGAGCTGTAAAATCAAGGGTTTCTTCTCACACATGTTAATTGTGAAAGCCCATTTGAATTCAAATGAAACAGAAATGAGGGCAGTTGTCTGGGATCTGGGGTTTGGTGGTCGTGAGGTTAGGTCAGGAGAAATATACATTTATGGGCCATTATTGTTTCAATGAATTCAACAAACTGTGGGCTGTGTGACCTATTAGTAGGCTGTGAAATCATTGTATTGGGCTATACCCAGTGTTTTTCTTGGAAGTGAAATAGAAAACATCAGAGTATATCACACTCAGTAAAGATAAGTCCTTTTTTTTTGAAACACTTACTTTGTGTGTACACCCACACATGCATACATGTGTATACACACACACACACAGAGTGTTTTATAAAATGGGAAATACAATTTGTAACACATTCATATGTGTGTGTATGTGTGTGTGTGTGTGTGAATGTGTTATAAAATGTATTCTCTTGACCAGGCGTGGTGGCTCACCCTATAAACCCAGCTCTTTGGGAGGCAGAGATGGGCGAGTCAGGAGTTCAAGAAGAGCCTGGCCAACATGGTGAAACCCAATCTCTACTAAAAATACAAAAATTAGCTGAGTGTGGTGGCAGGTGCCTGTAATCCCAGCTACTCAGGAGGCTGAGGCAGGAGAATCACTTGAAACGTGAACGTGGAGGTTGGAGTGAGCTGAGATCATGCCACTGCACTCCAGCCTGTGTGAAAGAGTGAAACTCTGTCTCTAAATAAATGAATAAATGTATTTCCCATTGTGGTCCATAGTCATGTAAGTTTGTAAAAGACAAACTCAGAGGATATTTAGAGCCATGGGGCTGATGAGATTACTGAGGGAAAGATGTGAAGGAGAGAGAAAAAGTGCAAGACAGAAAGAACCCTGAGGGACATTACCATTCAAGGGTCAGACTGAGCAGGAGACCCCAGTAAAGATGGAACCACCAGTGCAGATAGGCAAAAGAACAGGAAAGAGTCATATCACACAGCCCAACAGAAGACAGTATCGCAAGGAGATTCTAGCAGCACTGGCGAGTCAAGAGGTGGCGCCCTGCGGGGCAAAAATGCTGCCTGTGGCATGGCGTCCCCTGACAGCAGGACCCATGAAGTGCTGGCTGCGAGTGCAGTCGGCCTGGAGAGGCTGGAGAGGGGAAGAGGTGAGATAGGGATTGGGGCAAGCTGTTCAAGAAGATCTGCTGTGAAGTGGTACAAGTACTGGAAAGGGATGTGTCGTCAAAGGAGAGGGCTTTGGTTTTTTGTTTGTTTGTTTGTTTGTTTTTTGAAGATGGGAGATACCACAGCGTTCTTGTGTATGGATAAGGATGACTCAAAAGACAGGGAAGAAAGAAATGATTGGAGGAGAAAGGAGGATTCATTGCCCTCCCTCTTTGCAGGCATGAAGTCAATAAGAAGGGGGAGAAGATGGGATGCAACATAGGTGAGAAGGGGCAGGCCTTGGGGTCAGTCTGTGTGAACTGTGCAGACAAGGGAATGATATTTGATCATTCTTTTTTTCCCCTAAAAGTAAATTATTGAAATTTCTATTTAGTTGAGAAATAACTATTTAATTTCATAGTCCCAATAATAATAGTGACAAGCCTCTTTCCATTTGACCCATTCTTGTTCTTCATGAAGGATTGAGGATATTGTTTTTGCACAGTTCTGAAATAAGGAGAAAATAGTACTCACAGTCTAGTTATGGAGGCAAGACTAACAAGTGAGCTTTACCAGCAGTAACATGTAGTCTAAGTCTGTGCTGTACATATTTGGATAAGAGGTGAATGGTAGGGGGCAGGGGATGGACAACAAAGTCCACCTGAACTGGAACAGAGTGCCCCAGCCTCCACATTTTGTCATTTTGGGCCAGACAGTTATTTGTTGTGGGAATCCCTCCTGTGGATTGCAGAATCTTTAACAGCATCCCTGATCTCTACTGAGACTGGTCACATACCCACCCCCTTTCTCTAATGGTGACAGTCGAAAACATCTCCAGACATTGACAGTTGTCCCCCTGAGTGACGAAATTGCCCTCTGCTAAGAATGTCTGGACTAAAGCAGTGCTTTGAAATATAGGAAGGATTTAAAGTTACCAGCTTGTCCATGGGCAGTATTTGACATGACCCACTCATGTATTTTTTATCAATCTTTAAAAAAAATTTTTTTCAAACCCGAATACATTTAGCTGGAACCCACAATTCCAGTTTCTCCCTGGCCTGCTATTTCTTACCTCTGTCTTTAATCTTGCCTGCTGTGTGCCTGTGGCTCACAGGGCAACTGAGTTTGAGACCCAAAGATAGCATACACAAAGACACCAAGAAAGGCAAGGATATCATGCATGAATGCACAGACCTGTTGTGGATCCATTTCCTAGGAATTTCTTTTCACTATCATCTCAGCATCCCAGTAACTGGCAACTTTTTTTTTTCTTTTTGGTTTAATTTATGCTTTTAAAAAAAGCTATCAGACATTTTCCCTCTAACTTTGGAGTTTGTTTCCTACCCTTATTTTGGTTCTGTGTGAAAATTAATGTACTAGTTGTCAGCAACTTTAGATAGTGTTTCCCATTTGAAAAGTCTTTGCTATGAAGAATATTATTATGATAGCGTCTTCCCTCCCTTATATGTTTTTTTTTCCCCAACCTTTAAGTTCAGGAGTACATGTGCAGGATGTGCAGGTTCATTACATAGGTAAACGTATGTCATAGTGGTTTGCTTCAGATCATCCCATCACCCAGGTATAAAGCCCAGGATCCGTTAGCTATTCTTCCTGATGCTCTCGCTATGCCTGCCACCCTCCGACAGGCTCCAATGTGTGTTACCTCCCCACCCCCACCTCCGTCACCGCCTCACTTATATCAGTTTTGTAGCCTCACTTTGTTGAACTTCTCTTTATTGCAAGTGGTATCATCCTACTTCTATTAGAAACGTTTTCAGCTCTGAGCATTTCAAAACCGTTTTCTGAGGCAGAGAGTTTACCTTGTGTAAAATGTTCCCACCTTCCTTTATTTCCCTCAAATGAAATCACATGTTCTTTACCACCATCTGGAGGGAAGTGTTTGCCATGGGGCTTACTGAGTCTATCTTTGCAGTGTCACCTGTAAAGTTAAAAATGTTTCCCAACATTTACCTTACCTGGTATTTCCATTTTTTTGTATTTCTATTTAAATATTAATCATGTCCCCTATTTGTGAACACAGTCCTTTTTGGTTTAAACATCTTGGTGGAGAATCTTACTGTCTTCGAAAATAGCATGGGCCCTTAGGAGTAACACATTGCCACTGGCAACATGGAAAAAAATGCCCTTTTTTTTATGTGCCAAGTTGTTACCTGGGCTTATTTCAGACTCTTTTTAATAGTGTTCCTTTTGGCATTTCTAATGTTCTCAATGGTTTTGGTTCCTCACCATATGCAATAAGTGTCATTCATTCATCCATTCATTCAACAAACTTTAGCACTGTGCTATTTTCTCATTATAGAGAAGTGCCATGAAGAAAACATTTAAAATACAGTGTGGTTAATCATAGCTTCCCCATTATCTCATGCCTAATGTTTTTCTAGAAATCTCATTTAGTGTATCACCTTTGCCATGAAAAATTCTAATATACCATTTTTGTGATATTTATTTTTGAGGCCAGGTGGTTTAAAGGTCCTTTTACACTGTATCATAGAGTAGCAGTCAAAGTAACTAGTAAGCTGCAACATGGACCAGTTAAGACTTCGTGATGGCGGGACTTTCATTTCTTTCCCTAGCAGTGGCTGTCAATTCCACCTATTCAGCAACCTGAGTTTTTAATTAGGCTTTTATTACTGCAGTTAGTGTGCAAAAGGGGTCTTGGCATGATGAAGCTATGTAAGAGCTGTGTTTTTAAAAAGCTTGCTTATAGTTTCATAAACACGAATCAGTTTTTAAAAATCACTTGGAGGTAGTTGGAATTAGGTCTGCATGCATCTTATATATTTTTGTTGTTTCTAAATTTAAAAATGACTTAGATTCTCTGTACTTTTGCCATAGATACCACTTACCAAAGTAGCAGATGATCGCATTGAAAAAATAACAGCACTGCCCCTGAATTAATGGGATTCTATGTTTATGTAGTTTGTCTGCATCTGCAAAGCAACTTTCACTTAGACTTTGGCAACTGAAAGAGGAAGAGAAGGCTGTTTTAAAACCTGGCACTAGTTGCCAGCAGCAGCCCCCTCCCCTGAGTTTTAACAACCAATAATGTCTTCAGACAAGACCAAATGTCTGTTAAGGAGCAAAATTAGATGTGCTTGAGGACCACTGCTTTACCCCCTTCAGCATCCATTTGGTTTTGCTTGTTGTAAATGTTGTGTTCTGTTTTTTTAGGTACAAATAAAATCCACTTCTGGGTTATTTTTTGTTGAATTTGGATAGAAGAAATTTTGTTGGAGAATTCCTCACTTCTTCTTAGTGTTTCCTCTACATCTGCTCAGTAATGGAGTGGTAATGTAGCCAGCTGTGAGGATCCCCCAGCATGATTTCTGCTATCAGCCAGCATTGCAGCCTGAGCCAGCCCTGGCCTATGTCTCTGAGCCTCCAGATTATCATTGGAAGTATGGGTAGAACTGTACCCTTCTCAGCACTGTCATGAGGATGGAATAAGACGAGGGCCTGTCACACCTTCAGTGCTGCCCTGTTCTGATGGAGAGTTTCTTATTATCTGACCCCTTGCTCTGTCACGTTGAATTGGGTTTCAGGGAGAAGAGGTGGCGGAGAGGCCGAAGCAGACCTACTGTTTTCAGCTTTTGACTTAGTTGTCTGGAGTAGAGAAGAGATTAGGGAAGGTGAAAATGAAGAGCCTGGAGGGGGCAGATGGTAGGAGACGTGTTCCTTTTGGTCTGTTACAACATGTTTTTTCAGTAAACAAATGAGAAAAACCAGGATAGAGTAGTAGGTGTTTCACAAAGTGAAGATTTTCCAGTATGAAAGGTTCTCTTTTGTAGGTAATGTTCTTCCTCTTTTTTTTTTTTTCTTACGAAAAGATTATTGTCATTTATCTCCTCCTTTTTAATATTCTTAGTTCTTAGTTTGCAAAAGAAAGAATTGGCAACTTAATATCCATTGTCCAGTTCTATGTTGTCAAAATCTGCTGGCTTATGAAATGTAAAGTCTAGGAATCACTGCTCTAGGGAAAGGCCCACAGGAGGTTGAGAACAGAACAGAACGGGACACGAAAGCAGAGCTGCTGAAGTAATGCTTGAGTGGGGCTCTGGCAACCTAACCTCAGGGAGAGCAATGGGAGCTCCCCTCTTTCTTTTATCATTGCTTCTCCCATCTCTTCATTCAAGAAGAAAGAGTTCGCATTCAAGGACAGGGTTACATTTGTCACTCTTATGTAATACAACATTTATGATCATACCCTTTTATGAAGCTATTTTCTTCTATATAAGTTATTGGAGTAACTCAGAGAAGTGAAATCCAAAGGCAAGACAAAAATGGGGTGAACTGAACACATTCAGTGTGCTCAGGAGCACCCCAAAATATCCGTGGCTGGTTTCTTGTATGTAAAAAGCAGTCTCAGAAACTTTATGACAGCTTTAAAACATTCATTTCAAGTTGTGTTTGCTTGCATTAAGATCACCATCTGAATTGACGCTAAGCCTGATTAGAGCTTCATTTACCAAAAAATAAATAAACAATAGGAAACAGCCAGAATCAGACAAGAGAGAAAGCCAAAGGATTTAGCATTTATTTTCCACAGTGAGAAACTTGTTGACTTGAATGCTTACTGGGTCAGCATGTATTTCATTTCCATTGTACTTACTCTTCCCTGCCATAAATGCAATGCTCTGTTATACATCTTGTTCCCAGCTAAAGCATTTCATTAAAGGGCCTCACAGTTCTTGCATTTTCCTGCATCTCCAATGTACTTGACCTTTAAAAGTTACTTCTAATTGAGGCTTGCCCTGACTGTGATAGTGTGTGGGTTGGGGTGTATGTGGGTGAAACTGATTCCTGTACTCAGCCTTTAAGCAAATCCAATTGGTACAGTGAGCATTGCCTCACTGAAACCTGAAATCTGATAGCTGAACAAAGCCCAAGCGTCTCCTGCCCCTCATAGCTATATGGGGCAGCAATTCATTAGAAATTGTCATAGTCAAGGAAACAGTGTTTTTCCTTCTAAGTTAGACCAGTTCAGATACTGTTTCAGCGAGAGGATTTTGAAGACATTTAATATCTCCGTGGGAGATGAATGGTGCTGCTCACTCTATGTCCTTGTTCTTTGGAAGATCCTGACCCCTCAGTAAACGGCTTCTTTAGGTCTGACTTGCAGACACTTTGAATAATGCAGAACTTGAAGCCTGATCACTGTGCTATTGTAACCATGACCTATGTTTTCTGAGGCTTATATGATTTCTTAAATTTAAAATATTAGAGTAAAGCTTGATATGGTACCAGGCATGGCCTCCGTTGCAATTAAGCAGTTTGGTAATAAAGCTAATTGAAATTGCCAAATAATATACACCTTTCCAGAGAAAGTGGGAAAATTTCCCTATTTTGCAAAAGTGTCTTGTGACAAAAAAGTGATCATCACATCAGTCTGTTGAAACTGCTCAAGAGACTTGTGGATTTGCCCTAAGAAAAGGACCTGAGATTTTTTTTTTTTCATCTGCATGTGTTTGCTTTTTGTAGGGAAGGGTGCGACATTGAGAGGCATTAAACCCAGTGTGGTAATAAAAGTTTGCTTTAGTAAGTAAGGATATGAAACTATCCTTACCTGAAGATTTAGATCTCAAAGAATCCTGAGAACATATCCATTTGCTGGGGTGGGGAGCTTATACGGTTTGGTGTTTCCTTCTGAGCTTTCAGTTTATTCTGAGACGAAATCTCATCTGTTGTGATGGGAAGTCAGGACACAAGGTGGCACAGCAGAACCTTGTTCTCTGTGCTGAGTGAGGCAGCTGTGAGTTGAGCTGAACCTGGCAGCTGGCCAATAAATCAAGGAACAGACCAAGGATCAAAAACTGTTAAATAGTCACTGCAGCCATGATGGCGATAAAAAGAAAGGCCAAGCAGCTCCTCCCCTTTGCCTCATCAGCTCTTCCTGCAGCTTTCAAGGTGTAAACTCATTTCATGAGCCCTGCACATTCACACATGTATTTGAGAAATACAGGTATTTATTGAACTGGTGACCAGATACTGTTCTAGGGACAGACCAATAAAATAGACTGGGTCTCTGAAATAGAGACAATAAATAAGTAAACAATAAACAATATAAATAATAAACAAGCAAACAAGGTAATTTTAGAGTGATAGGCTCAATGAAGACACAGAAACCGGGCTGTGTGAATAAAGTGGGTCAGAAAAGGGCCACTTCAGATCTGCTGGGAGCCTGCCTGGATCCCTGGTCGGCTCTCTGAAGAAGTGATCTTTGAGGAGGGTCCTGAGTGACAGGCAGAAGCCGCCCACCCGTAGATCTGCAGACATAGAGTTCCAGGCAGAGGGGCAGCCAGAGAAAATGCCCAGAGAATTGCAAGGAAGTGTTTCAGCAGTGGAGGATGCCAGCCCGGCTGGAGTGTGTGTCCAGAAGGAGGAACTGAAATGAAAGGCATAGGAAGAATCACATCTAGGAGGGCTTAGTGGGACACTGAAAAATAACTTGTCTTTCATTGAAACGGTGTTAGGAAGCCATAGGGACATGAAGCCAGGACACTGTAAAGTCTGATTTCTGCTGTATAAAGTTGCTCTGGCCTCTGTGCGGATAATAAAAAGGATAAACAATGAAGCAGAGATCGGTTTCTGGACTCGTGGTCATCTAGGCAAGAGAAGGCAGTGACAGTGGAGATGAATTTGGATGGACTCAGAATGTGTGTAGAGACAGATGTGGTGGGAGAAAGAAAAAGAAGCCTCAGGCAGGGTCTTACGTTTTAGGGGTTTGGTGTCCTATAAGGTTAAGAGCCAGGATATTAGTCTGGGTTTATATCTTGGTCTGGAGCCTAATTTGCATTGCTAAAAATAAGCAGTCAGAATAAGAAACAACCTAAAAGTCAGTAACACATAAGAAAAGGGCCCCAGCATTTTTTAACCTATAAGCTTTTCAGCACCAATTACAGTGATAGGTTTCCCATTGGGGCCGGTGACCTTAAAATAAGGGCCCACACAGCATCCTGTTTTTCCAACCCAGAAAAGGAATCCTTATCAGTTTTTTCTTTTGGTGAGCTATTTTGAGCTATTGTTTGATAATCCCCCCGTACATCCTATGTAGTTAAAAATCACACTTTGCAAATTTGTAGGAACTGCAATGGGGCTACCAGGCTACCATAGTTTCACCTGTCTTAGGGACACCTCTGTGGATGAACTGTTAATAAGAGGAATGGGTTACAGAGTCAAATCTTGAGCATTTGCATAAAAAGCAATTCAAATTTGAAATACAGGTAGTAGAAAAGTTGTTGGTATGGTAGTTAAGGAGTCTTCTTAGAGGTAGAAGCATTTTTAGATGAAGGCAAGACCTGACTTCTGAATACCACAATTACAAATATTTTTAACCTACATAGACTTAGTGAGCTTTCCTAGAACCATATGAGAAACTAGCTTAATTCTACCCTTAAAAAGTAGATCTTGGTAGGAATATTCCCTAGGGTAGAAAGATTGACTTCATGGTAGGTACATCTTGACCAATTCGTGGTTGTTTTAACTTGACGGTTCTTTTTCTTCCCCTTCTGGAGAGAAGATGCCATAATTCACTATACTTCTGACTCATTCCGTATCTTTTTTCTAAGCCTATTAAAAAAAAAAAGAAAGAAATATTGTTATCAGATAGTGTCAGGAAACATTTGCAACCTAGAAAAAGCTCCTGCCTACTTTGAAACGGAATTTCACAAAGTCTGGTGGCCAGCCAACCTCTTAGCTGAGTAGCTTTAAAGATGTGCTTCATTGTCCCAAATCAGAGACTGATCTTGTTGTACTTTTAGCATGTATGAACATGAATGATCAATGATTTAGGTACTGAGACTTGGAGGAAAATATCAGGGATGTGTTAAGAAATTGATTGACTGCGCATAGACTCCTCTGCTGTCTGTAGAAAAGAACTATCTTCCCAAATGCAGGTCACAATTAGGAGTCCCAGATACCTTCACCCATTGACCTAGCAGTTGCCAGTGGTAGGTTCATGGACTTCATAAAGCTGTAATAAAAATTTTCTGAGAATGCCTTTGGTATGTATGAATGGCTGTTGGATTAATCTCATCATAGCAGGCTCTAAACCAAAATAATTAGGGAACCTTTGAATGAGAGTTTAGTATTTAAAAGCACGGGCTTGGCTTTAGACCAAGTATCCCCAGCTATTCAACTGACTGTGACATTGGCCATGTTACTTGAACATCTATGTCTTGGTTTTCTCATCTGCAAAATGAGAAGATATGAGTACTTAGAGAGCAGGTATGAAGAATCAATTTATGTCAAAGACAGGCTCTCAATACTTAGTTATTTTTGTACTCGATTTTCAACTCTTTAGGTGTACTTCACTTGTTTTTGAGAGTAGCAGCAATAGGATCATCCATGTCATTTCAATGACACCTTCTCTGGAATGACCATTTATTTCTCAGGAATTGGATGAAGACAATTCATCCATCTTACCCAGGCCTTTGAGCAGCCGAAGGTATTGATAACTTTGGTCTTCTTACCTGTGCCAGTTCAAGGCTTGTTCCTTTGAGGTGAAAGGCTCTGTAAGCCATCAGCAATCACCAGCTTTGCAAGCCATTTATTTCTCCTGGGACATATTTATTAGACAATGTGTACTGTGTAATTGAAGCAGACTTCTCCATAGCTGTAAAACCAGTAGGCCTATGTTCTTAATCTTCAGAAGATGCCAGCTGACATTGCCTTGGGAGCTACACCTGAAGTCCAAACATCTCTCTAAATTATGATGGTCAAAATGCTCCATAATGACCATTATTAAGTCCCCAAAGGAAAGAATGTCTTCATCTTTTTGGAGACATTGAGTCTGATACTTATGTTCTTGGCAGCTGGTATCATATTTGCATTAAAAAATTACGCTAAGGAGTTATGATGGTATTTACCAAGAAGAAGGAGAAAAAAAATCAAACATGTCCAAACTGGGATCATTTTTTCATTTCTTTTTATGGGTTCAATTTTGTGATATATAGTGTTTATAAAGTCCTTCAGTGAAAGCGTACTCTGGTTTCAGGTTGGCCTTGAGTTTATGCTGGTATACTGATTTATCTAAAACAAAACAACAACAACAGAAAATATCCTTATTATTCACTCGAGCATCAATCATTGCATGTGTTTCCCACCCACTCCCCCACCCCATGATTAAATGCTAGCTATTCTTCACTTCAGCTCCTCCCTCTGCCCCATACTTCATATTGGATGAGATTTCTTTTCTCTGTATTCCTAAAAGCAACAGTGCTTCCTTCTGTCTTGGCATATAACACATATAACCACTGTGAATTATGAAACTGTTGCTTTGCTTTTTCTCTTTTAAAATAGACTATGAGCTCCTCTAGGGCAGGGGCCATGTCTGATTACTTTTATCTCATAGTAATGCTTTACTAGGCATATGGCAGAGCTCCATAAATCTTGAATGAATTGTCACATGACTGTTTCCTTCTCATACTTCAAGTCTTAGCTCAAATACTCTCTCTAAGAAAGTCTTGCACGATTACCCAAGATAAAGTAGCTGTGCATCCCTGGCACAGCTTGTTCCATTGTCCTGCTTCATTTTCATCACAAAAATTATCACTCTGAAATGATTTGCTAAGTTGTTTATTCTGTCTCGCCACAGAATGTGAAAGCAGGACCCTGTAGGTCTTGCTCATTGCTTTATTTCATGCCTGTTTCTAGGCTGTCAGCACAGTTTGGTTATGTGAATGAGTGAATTTTCCGTGTTTTCCTTTCTGCCTTCAGTGGAGACTGTGAAGGCTGAGTGTACCTTTTCCTGTTTTCTGGACTGTTCTTAGCATTTTATTGGTACAGAAAGAGCAGTTTCAATTTATTTCATGGCTTATATATTCTGTATTAGACAAAGAAAAGACTGGTTGGCAGGAAATTATGCAGACAGATTTTTTTTTTTTTTTTTTTTTTTTTACAAGGGTTGCTGGCCATTGATGTTCATTGTTTAGAACCACTGGATTGCAGTCAAATAACCATCAATTCTGATTGGCTGGGGAAGTCTCAGATTGTTCTCAATTCGTCTTTCCTGTGCTCCACTGTGTCTTTGCCTCAATAATCTTTTACTGTTTTGACTCATCACTATACTACCCCCAACAAATAAAAGGATGGCCTAGGAGGTACCTTTCTTTTTCCAGGGGGCAGCAATTTTGTTAAAAATTACTTGTGTACTTTAATACAGTTCCTCTCCTCATAATTTTTTTTCAGATATATCTTTTAGATATTTCCAAGAAAGAAGGAAAAGTAAGCAATGCAACTTTTACCTTTCTGTTTGATCCTTCTCATTGTCCCCTCTATTTATATGCTGCTCTTACTGAAAATAAAACCTTAGCTAAAGTAAATCTCACCCTAGGAATTGCTTGTAATGCTAGAACCATGTACTTGGACAAGGATGATTTAACTTAAGGACCACAGGCCCCAATGGAGTGGGTTTCTCAGGGTCACTAGTGAAAGTTTCAAAGACTCCCTGAAATTATATGCAAAATCATGTGCTTTTGTGCAGCTTTGCTTGAGAGAGGCTGTACCAACTTTGTATCACATTTTCCAATCAAGGCCATGACCCAGTAATTTAGGAGCATAAACCCTTGAGTAGGAATGGCAGCGAGTCATTGAGTCAAAGGAGAGCTAGAACAAACTCGTTTTTTTAATCTGGCACTGCAATACTGATCCTGCTGATGATTATTGCCACATTATATGTAAAATCCAGAAAACTTTGAAAATACTAAAAACAAGATTATGAATTACCTATTAATCCTAATGTTTAGAAAAATATTTTAATGTATGTCCTTTAGTCTTCGGGTGTCTGATATGTGTGAATATATATGTATATCCACTTTTTAACAATGAATTTATATATCTTATGCACAGTTTTTACCCTGCTTTTCATGTCTTTTATCATTACTATTTTCCCCAATCACTAAATATTCTTTACAGTGCTCATTTTTAATGGTTTCATAATTTTTCATCTTATTGATATGTCTCTCTACTCAGTCCTCTGCTCTTGGAAGTTCAGACTGTTTCCCTTTTTTGTTGGTTGGTTTGTTTTGTTTTGAGACAGAGTCTTGCTCTGTCTTCCCCAGGCTGGACTGCAATGGCATGATCTCGATTCACTGCAGCCTCCACCTCCCAGGTTCAAGTGATTGTCCTGTCTCAGCCTCCCCAGTAGCTGGGATCACAGGAGCCTGCCACCACACCTTGTTATTTTTTTGTATTTTTAGTAGAGATGGGGTTTCACCATGTTGGCCAGGCTAGTCTCAAACTCCTGACCTCAGGTGACCTACTTGCCTTACCATCCCAAAATGCTGAGATTACAAGTGTGAGCCACTGTGCCCCTCCTGTTTCCACTGTTTATCTTCTTAAAACAATGCTTTGTGGACCATTTTTTATAGGAATTTTTGTAAGACTCATTATTCCCTTAGTACAAACTCCTAATGATGAGTTTGCTGAGTTAAAATTAACTGTAAGTTTAAAGTCCTACATTTAGAATTATGCATTGATAGGTATTAGAATAACAGAGAAGGCTAATGGGTTCTGAGATTGTGCTCAGAGTACTTTTATCTTCTTTGGTATCTAAGACCAGCCGGTGACCAAGACCTCACAGTCATTTTCTTTTAGTGGCTTTTAGTGGTTCCCTGATGACTCCCTCTGTAGCTCCTATTCTCTCTCTCTCCCCCCACACCTTCTCTCTCTCTTTCTACCCCAGATAGACATATATATACATGTGTGTGTGTGTGTATATACATATTATATATATATATATAAAACATATATATATAGAGAGAGACCCCCCCACACCGTCTCTCTTTCTACCCCAGATAGACATATATATACATATATATGTGTGTGTGTCTGTGTGTGTTTGCATATATATATATATATATATATATATATAATATATATACAACATATATAGACAGACCCCCCACACCTTTCTACCCCAGATAGACATATATATACATATATATGTGTGTGTGTATGTGTGTGTGTGTGTGTGTATATAATATATATATATATAACATATAGAGAGAGACCCCCCACACCTTCTCTCTCTCTTTCTACCCCAGATAGACATATATATACATATATATCTGTGTGTGTGTATTATATATATATATATATATATATATATATATAAAACATATAGAGAGAGACCCCCCCCACACCTTCTCTCTTTCTACCCCAGATAGACATATATATACATATATATGTGTGTGTATATATATAAGTATATATAGAGCAAAACCTATAACTCATACACAGTTCCCTGCCCCTTGCACACTGTATTACCTAATCCAGCTCCAGAACAGTTTTTGTTGCAACATTTGCCTTGCAAAGCTGTAAAGAATTCCATGTGTTCAGTGACAAGTGGATTAGTGACACAGCATTTGCTGGAATGCTTAGGAGGAAAGCAGAATGTTTCCACAAAAATGCTCAAGTCTGGAGACCCAAATGCAGAGGGGAATCAGTATCACAATGAAAAAATATAAATTGATGACATAAATAGTACATTTTCCTTATTTGTAGATCCACTTTGTATGTGACAGACACTTTAGGATTCACCCTGTCAAAACCCTTTGTGCAGTTTTTCTCGATTCCTTTAGTTGGTGAAGTTGGTTGGCATTCCCATTTCCTTTAAACATGGAGACAGTTAGGTCCAGAGAGGTCCACTCTCTTTCCCAGCAACTCAGGTTTTGTTTGTCTCAGTGCTGAAATGGCAATGCTTGGCTTCTGCTTGGTTTCCCTGATAGCCCAGCTGAGCTCTCCTACTTCTTCCATATTTCCATTTAATCACCAGGACAAGCACAAGTCCTAATCTACTAGGGTTCTTTAATAAAACTATATGTGGCCGGGTGTGGTGGCTCACACCTATAATCCCTGCACTTTGGGAGGCCAAGGTGGCTGGATCATGATTCAGGAGTTTGAGACCAGCCTGGCCAACATGGTGAAACCCCATCTGTACTAAAAATACAAAAATTAGCCGAGCATGGTGGCATGCACCTATAGTCCCAGCTACTCAGGAGACTGAGGCAGGAGAATTGCTTGAACCTGGGAGGTGGAGGTTGCAGTGAGGCAAGATCGCTCTCCAGCCTGGTGCACTCCAGCCTGGTGATACAGTGAGACTCCATCTTAAACAAACAAACAAACAAACAAAAACTATATATGTATGCATTCATTTTGGGGATAAGTAAGCAACTCTTGGAGGATATAGAGGTCAGTGATGCTCTAGAGATTCTGAAACACAACACAATGTTCTGAAACATGCTGCATTTGTCTTCTCTAAAAACTGGTAGAGACGTTTGTTTATTGTGGTATCTGTGGATATGTATGTGTGTATTTATAAATCAATAAAGCTTTTCTTGATGTAAAGATACTAAAAATAGGTAATAAAGCCACGCATAATCCCATGAGCCAAAGAAAATAATGTTTTCACTCATAACCTTCTAACCTTTCTTTGTAAATGGTGTGTATTCTGTTATAGCTTTACTTTTTTCATATAAATTATTTCTGTACAGGCATTATTAAATGTCACCAAGTGTGACATTCTGCCATTTAGTTATAGCTCATGGCCTTGATATTTACAGGAAAACATATTTCTCCTCTTTACATTAGTTGATCAGGTCCCAGTCACTAGCAAAAATTTGCCATTTGTTTTCTCCAAAGGGACACCATTTTAACAGGGTACTTTAGATATTCAGGTCCCAAGTTTTTCTCGCTCTTGCAGATTACACTTTGAACATACGCTTCCATGTGAAAGTTTTCCAGGATCCCTTAGAAGTAACATTTGCTGCCTTCTAAGGCCCTAAGAGCAGATGCTGCTATCCATAAATTCTTTCTTCTGCTTCTTCTGAAACCTCCCCTTCCTTACCCTGAATGCACCAGACAAGCCCATTAAGACAGGTGCCGTTTCTACCCGTATGCCTTATATGTAATATGTGACATGATTTATAGAACACAAACTTTCTGCTGCCACAAGGCATACAAAATGTTTGCTTGTCTGAGGAAAACCACTGGAATTCCATGAACTGTGGGATGATGTTGCCTCTCATAGCCTGGCTGGTAGGGACATGTCTGCAGTTAACCAGCTACACACAAGCTATCTGCTTTCTTTTGATTTCTAGGTCTTGGAGCATTCTGTCATGTCAAGCAGTGACCTTTTGAGTCTTTTCTGTTAGGCCTCCCAGCTGTTTTTCAATCCATCTGAATCGTTTGGGCTAAAATAAATTATAAATTGTAATAAGGTTTTTCCAGCATTCATATTTATTAGATTTTAAGATTTAATGACCATATGGGCCTAAAACAAATCTTTGAGTTTTTCTTTTTTAAAAAGCAGTCAAGGGGAGTCTCTTGATTTTGACTATTTAAATATTAATTTGTGGTCATAACCTGCTTTGGGGCTCCTGTAAAAGGTGTGGCTTTTTAAAATGAAGGTTTTCAGCAACTAGCCAGCAGAGGAATAAATGCCTCTTTAAATTAAATTTTTTTTATTTGTTATAATATACAGTTTGTTGTGTCAGTTGAACTGGGATCTTCTGGAATATTCCATGGACTGCTTCCTCAGAGGAAACGTATCTTAATTGGTTACTCCCATATCCTTTAGACTGGTTGGTTTTGTGCAATTAACAGTGAAGGGGCCATTAATTAATATTTTACTGCCTCAGTGATATGTGAAAATGCTATTCTCAAAAAAAAAAATTCTAAATAAAGCTAAAGTCTCCTTCAGTGAGTCCCTCTGATCCTTGCCCCTCCTTGCCCTGTTGGACATATACTCGTTATCCATTTGACATGGGCGTTCATGGAAGGGGAAAGCCATGCATGTGTTTGAGTGTGTGGAATGCCTGTCTCCTGCTGTGCCTGCCATTTTGCAGCATGCCATTGTACTGAACATTGTGTTTTAAAGACTGTCTCTGTTGTTACCTGTAAAGATAGCTCATTGCTTTTAACCTAGCTTTGTAGGTTGGCTACCCCACAGGTTTTTAGAACTTCCAGTGGCTTCTAGTTTTCCTTTCTACCAACAGTGCTTCACTGAACATTGTTGTGAATGCACCTTTGAATTTGCATCAAGAGAGAATGAAAAATGCCCCTTATTTTATACACAAAGCTCTTGAAGGGATTTGAAGATCAGCCAGAGTCTTACAAATGATTAGCAGAGTGTAGATTAAAACCATTTTCCCTGACTCTGCTTACCTAGTAGGGGATTCTTTCCAAATTTTCATGGAGGTCACTGGGATCCTAGGCAGAGTCAAGGGCAGTAAAAGATAATTATAGTGAAACCTTGCTGATTCCAATTAACTAGGAAGGTCTCTCTGAATTAGGAGAAAATATGAATTTAAAGATGTCATCTTATGTAATTTTGAAGTTTATACAGTGACCCACACTAATATAAGCTAATAAAATTCCTTAAGGGAGTCATATTAATGAGCCAAGAAAAACACCTGATCGTTATTTTAAAAAGTAAAGACATATCAAAATTGTTCAGCAGTTACTTGTATCTATAGGTAAAATATTTCTCCTGCAATGTTTTTTGTATTTTAATATGCTTAGCAGATGATTTTTCTCTAGTTACTAGAGCAAGATAACCGTAACCATTTCCTTTCTGAATGATGTAAATTAGGCCAATGAAGGTGAAAGGTGTAGACATTTGAGTAACTCCTCTGTGCCAGGTAGCAGACTCTTGTACATTTTCTCTTGTTTGATTATTTTAATAATCTTGTGAAGTGAGTCTTACTCTTTTCACTTCATAAATGGAGAAACTGAGACAGAGAGGGCCCCAAAGCACCTTGCTAAAGGATGCTTATCTGAGTTTGCCTGACATGAAAGAGTAATACTCTACTATATCAGAGTTTTCTTAAATACAGTCCTTGGATTCTCTGAATCAGAATCTCCTGGAATTTTTGTTAATACTACAGATTTCTCGGCCCCCAAGGGTGGGACTTGGGCTGCTGCATTTCTAACAAGTTACCAACTGTGCTTTATGCCCTCTGAGGTCTGGGAGTCTCGCTTCCATGGTGACTTCATTTTGGTGATGAGAGGAACCTTACCAGAGAGTGCCCCCATGCCTCCCAGGAAGAGCAATCCTCATCATGCTTCACTTTGAGTGGGTACATTAGCAGGCTCATCTGGCTTGCTTCCTCCTCACTTACCCACTTGCCTTACCTTGCCTCATACTGCTTGTGCTGACCTTGGCATGGCTCATGGTTTGACAAGTCACTTCCAAAAGAGCTGAAATCATCACCCTCCCTAGGAATCACTTTCAAAAACAGGTTGAAATCTCCAGTACAGCATCACCAGATCCCAAGCATATCTTGTGTGCTTTATACAGGTAGAATCTGCATTTTGCATTCTAACTCCTGTCAAAGAAAAAAATACAAAGAGGCAGCAGCTTGCCAAAATGATTACTTTTGGAACACCAGTATATACTTTATTTTCCTTTCTCGCCTGTTTTTCGCACCCTTCCCTGGTGGTAGATTTCCCATAAGTCTGCCCCAAATTGCTGACTTCCCTAGAATTGAGGAGGTCACTTGTCCCTTCCAGCTCCAGCCCTCCCACTAAGGACAGGGTTTTGGAAGAGCCAGCTAGATTCAATTACCACTTTTGCCTTTCTTTCTCCTTTACTATCTTTTTCTTTCAGCTTTGTGCATTTTTTCTTTTTCACTCCCAAACGACATGCTTTTTTTTTTTTTTGAGGGGCTAGTCCAGCTCCAGTCCTTTCCAGCAAGCTGTGAGTAGGAGGTTGCTTGGATGGATGGCAGACATCGAGACAGACATGTGCTGATGATCCAGAGGGGACCCTAGACCAACTTGGATTTGTGTTCATTTGTTAGCATTCTGTGTTGGCAAAAGAGCATCCGTCTTTGTTTTGGTATTGAGCTCATCCAAATAAAGAAAGCATTTCCTCTCCTGTAAGGCAGAGGGAAAAAAAAGAAAAGACCAAAAAAAAATTTTAATTTTAACCATGTACTCCTTTGAAACTAAATATATACCCTTTCCTCTGTCCTGATTGGTCCGTTTCAATTGACAAGTGGATCGTGTGGAAAGGAAATATTCCGGACTTAATTGTAAGTTAAGTCTCTCTTAATCCAGAAGAGCATTTGAGATTCTGTCCAAGTGTTCAATTTCCCAGGCCGCTGAGGTCTGTGAATTTCTTTTCCCAGCCTCCAGGCTGCTGCAGTACAAGTCAGCATAGCTAATGCAGATAGATCTCCTGCCTCTCGCTCTCCTCCTCCCTCTACTTTGATTCGATATGAACAGCCTGGTAACTCCGATGCTGGGGAGAAATCTGACATAACTCTGCAGATGGCTAGGTTGCCATGGAACACCTGGGGATTGTTCTTTAAGGAAAAGGTAACATTTGTATGCTAATGATTTCTTCCCCCCTCCCCTCCTTGTTGCATTTTTTCCAGGACTGCCCGTTCCCAAGAAGAGCCCAAAGTCGGTAAGGACTTGTCAGTTACTTGATTGGGGCTGGGGTGGATGGTGGGGGGCTGGAGGTGGGAGGGGTACTCTGTGTGGCTTCACTTCACTAAATGTGTTTTAGAGTGGATGGAGGCAGGAGCCGGGGCTCATTTTCTTAAGTTCTGGGGATCTGTTTGTTATAGAAGGTATTTGGGCTTGTCTTTAACTGTATAGTGATCTGTGGGCAGGCTGCAGGAGCCGGGATAAAGAATGGATGTTTGGAATCTTCTCTATACAAATACATCCACACTCTCCTTCAAAGGAATGAGTTTCTTAGCCGTTTTAACTTGATACAAATGCTCTTGTTTCCTTTGGAAGGAGAGGAAAAGAGAAAGCTCCACCTGCTCCGTGAGTAGCATTGCTCTCAACTGGTGTTCCCAGCTGTTCACATGTCTACCCATTCTCTCCCTCAGCTTTCTTAGGCACCAGAGGATGAATTATTTACAAAATAAAAAGCCTGTAGGTTTAAGGAAGAATTGCTCTGCCCCATATATATGACCATGCTCAGATGGAATAATGTTCACTGCCCCAGCACTGAGAATAAGATATTTCCTTGCTGTGGAATGTCCTTTGTTGTTTTGCCAGCTTTAGCAGCATTATGCTGCAGGTATAGGAGTCTTTAAAAGAAAAAAGAAAAATCAATGTTTTGCTGTCCTTTCTAATCTGGTTTCCCTGAAGATGCATTACCTAGTTGACACGTTAGCTAATAGCTTAGAGGCTATAGTGTTTTGCTTGGTGGTATGGGTTTATGCTCCGGGGGCACTAATGACAAATTAAAATGCTGCTTAACTCAAAGTCTGGAACTCCAATGCCTGTGAAATTGATCTGGGTGGAAGGGGCTTCCCAATTCATTACTATTAGGATAAAGAGGAATGTTTCCAGGTGGTTTAGAAGATTTGGGGGTGGGACAATTTACAGCCTCCTGTCATCCAGAGAGGGAGAACCTTTAAAACTTTGCAGCTTCCAGCGCTGCAGCTGAATTCTTTTCACCTGTCTCCAAGCCTGGCAGCACGAGGCAGAAGTTTATTAAGGAGATGAGAGAGGGAGCTTCCTGCATTTTTAAATCTTACTCCTAAGTTCTCCAAAGAAGAAAAACCTGCAATAATTGATGTGATTCCGATGGCATAGTGCCGCGGTGATTGGAACATTGACTTCAGGGCTGGTTTCCTTGTCAGTTTGTGTTAATGTCCAGGCAGAAAAGTGCTGGTTGGTGCCCACATTGGAACCACAGAGATGCCAAAGTGTGTGCATGTGCGCATGTGTGTCTCCCCATCCCTGGGTCATAGCCAGTAACCCATCCACCTTCAGAAAAATGGAAGGAAATCCAGAAGATATGTCTCATAAGCTCGAGTTAGCATGAACCATCCTTTTTTCTTCCCCACCCGAGCCATGCTATGTTGATACATGGGCTTATTTTACACACCTCACATGGTGTGGAGTCTTAACAAGGAGGGTGCTGAGGGAAGCATAGTAGTTTTGCACAGGTAGCATGACATCAGGTGTAGCAAGGTGTTCTTTTCCATTTTGCATTCCATTTAAATTTAGTGTGCAAAAGGATTTGTGTAATTCATTTGCATTTCTTCTTCCCCCAAGTGTTTTGGAATTACCTGGTGAACTCAAAGGCTATCAAACAGGTATTGAACCTGCATTTGCCGAGTCAGTTAAGAGAATTCCCTATGACAGTTAATTTTTGCAGAAGCCATGCCATTAGCAAGCAGCAAGCCAATTACTCGGGCTGCATTCCTAAGAAAGAAGCTCTCAACTGCTTTGCCCATAGTCTGCTGGCTCTTAATTACCACAGGCTAAGAGAGTGATGTGTTGCTGGGTTAGAAAAGAATAAGCCCCCATCTTGGGGGGCGGCTTATTTCTGTGCCAGGACAGAGGTGAGGATTTTCACAGCATTGCTGGCACACACTGGCAGCTGCTGTACAAAATTTGGGAGCTGTCGGCCAAGGTCTGTTGTTGGATATAAAGCGCTGCTAACATCTGTGATCAGTGAGAGTTCTGTACAGGTGGGTTGAAAGCGGTTTCCCTTTCCCAGTTTGAATTCTGATGATGTCCTGCCAGGGAGACAGATGATTGTGGGATTTTTCTGGTGGGGTCAGAGGGAATTCAGGGGGAAGCTGGATGTCCTGGTACCGGAAAGCCATTCAGGTAAGGTAAATTAGGCAGGATTCCTAATTAAAAGCACACTGATTGTGCCTTGCTGTGACTCATTTACATTTGGCAATAGCTCTCTGCATATGTGCACAGTGGTCTTAACCCAGGACCATTGTATTGTTGTTTTGTTTATTTTATTAGAGGCTCCTGACAATGTTGGCTTGCTCATGTGACTGGCAGCTTCCTTTTGCCCTCATCCCCCCCTTTTTTTTAAAAAAAAAAAAAAAAAAAGGTTTTCAATAATTAAGTAGTTGGGTTTTTATTAGAACAGTTAGAACAGAAGGACTTATCTTTTTTTATCTTGTTTCTTCTCCTGGATAGTCCCTGTAGCTTACTCTTAATAAGCGATTTCACCTACATGATTTAGTTTAAATGTTGAAATTGTGGTTTATATACTCTCTGGGGACAATGGCAGTATCTTAATAAAATTTTATTAATTTAATACCTGGACTTTCATAGTATCAGGGATTTTTCTGCCAAATAGCAGAGACAAAAATAAGACATATTTTCTGTCAGGTTTTAGACTTCTCTGGGAAACTGATTCTGTAGCCCAACTTAATCATCCTGACTGAAAACTCATTTAACTGAGACTCTCAGTCTAAATCACATGCAAGGATCTTGTGTGTGAGAATTTAAAACTCTAAATATCACACCAAACCCTGAATTTTAAGTCAGTATCCACCTGCTTTCCTATGAATTCATTTCCCAACTATTCTCCCTTCAGCTGCCCCCCTCTTTTTTGAGATGGGGTCTCACTTTGTCATCTAGGCTGGAGTGCAATGGCACAGTCATATCTAACTACAGCCTCAGACTCCTGGGCCCAAGCAGTCTCTCGCCTTAACCTTCCAAGTAGCTGGGACTACAGGTATGCATCACCATGCCTGGCTAATTTTTATATATTTTTTGTAGAGACAGGGCTCTCACCATCTTGCCCAGGCTAATCTCAAGTGCTCCTCCTGACTTGGCCTTCCAACGTGCTGGGATTACAGGCATGCGCCACTGCACCTAGCTGTCATCCTCCATTTATCCATCTGTTCTTCCACCTACACATTCATCTTTCATCCATTCATTCATCATTATTCAGCAAACTAGTATTTAGAACCCATTAAATGTCAGGTGTGATGTGAGGCACTGAATATACTATAATAAATAAGACCATGGCACCTCTCTTCTTGCAGTTTGCAAACAAACCATTTATTGATTGCTCCTTGCAAAGAAAAGATTCATTGTCACAAATTTCCAAAATGTTTATGCAGTCATTTCATCAATAAGTATTTATTGTTTTCTGTGTGCCAGGCCCAGTGCCAATATTCGATAAGAATTAATCAGAAAACATCCCTGCCCTCATGGTAATGGGGAAGGAGAACAATAACCACATCAACAGGCAGATCTACAAAGTTCCTCAGCTCATGCAGATTAAAGTGTGGTGAGCATTAATAAAGCAGAAATATAACATGGAATCAAGTACACATGTAATGTAATCATTCCACTCTTAATTATAATAACCTGTAAGTCACCATACAGTGCCAACACCCACAATTGAATAAGTGCTGTGATTGAGCTGTGGAGTACTTTGGAGTTTCCCAGCAGCCTAGGCAACATAGGAAACCACATTCTTTACTTAGCTAGTATTGTCAGTTGCAAGAAAAATGTGTCATATTCGCTAAAGAGACAAGGTTTTCCTGTTTACTTAAAAAAAAAATTCTACAAAACATTTATATAGAGAGGACCCTGGATGGTGGGCAAAGCATCCAGTGCCCATCCACGCTGAAGAGGCAGTCTCTTCAACAGCCTCTTTACAGCAGACAGAGCAAGCTGCCTGAAGGGTAGCCATAGTGATAGTCTTTTTCCCCCGCTATCCTCTCTGTCCCTTTCTCCTGCAAAAGATGCTAAAGGAAATTACTGAAAACTAACATTAAGAGATGTGAGGAGAGACTCCTCTTAGGTAATGTGCACACTGAGTGACCCTGGCCTGGATCATTCAGTTTTATGTACCCTGCCTCTTTCTCAGACTCACCCAGTTGTGTGGCACCTGTCTTCCTTTTCCCTGATGCCAGTTGTGTGACAGCCAGCATGATGATTGATCCCGTCAAAGCTTCTACAGCCTACAAGAAGAAGCAGTGAGAGTAGAAGATGGATGAAGGAATAGGATCACTTAAGTCAGTCTCTTTGCCTCTCACTTCCATGGCAACTCCCATTCTCTGCCCTTTGGAGCCCTGGAAGATGAACTTTGCCATTGCATTACATTCCTTTAAAACATGCAGTGTGAACCAGAATCCATTTTCATATCCAGTCAGTTCCTGCCTTTTCTTCTCCATTAACTCCTCTCGCCCACCTTTTTGGAAGCAATTGTTTGACTTAGACCCATAAATGATAAAAGAAACAAACAAAAAGAAGGACTGTCCTCTGCATTTGCTTGGATTTGAGTGTCTGATTTTCATACAACCTTTAATGACATTGGCCTAATACCTCATCAGCACTTGGAGTTTTTCCTGTTGTCCATGTAAATCGCTGCAGTAGCCTTCGCTCTTGGCAGATAAGTGAACTGTAAATAATTTTGCTTTAAAATGGATCGATTTGTCATTTTTAAGCCACATGAATTCCTTTCATCATTTAAGCTCCTAAGTGCTGTCTGTATTCATTTGTTCTTCCAAGCAAATATTTTCAGTTCACTTTGTAAGTACCTACGTTTTGAAATCATTCTGGGAAATACTGATGAGTTGATATTTTTCCCATTTCCATTTACAAAAACCATTATGTCTTCCCAATTTCCCTGGCTTGACATTAAGTAAGGGAATCATTCATTTCAGAGAGGTTGGTAGAGTTTTAGTTTAAAAGGTATTGTGATACAGGTTCATGGCCAACATGTGACCAAGGACCTTGATGGAATTTTTTAAATTGAGCCCATTTGCTTATTCCTAGTTGCCTAGGAATTAAGACTCAGGAAGAAGACTCTTGCTTCAAAAATATCAGCATAGTGACAACAGTTAGCATTGGAAATTCCTATCTTAATGTACGGCACCCCTTCTCAACCAGTTACTCAAACTAGAGATGTGGTGGGTGGATACCCTTTTTTCTAAGCTCTCCTTTTTTTGGTGATCCTCTTCACCTCCCTCTTCCTCTGCCCCCCACCCCACATTCTCCTGCTCTTCAGCCTCCTCCATTCAGTCTGTCAGAAATCCCTGTCGAAATTGGCACCAAAGTGTCTTCTGACCTCACTTGTTCCTTTCCTGGGTCACTTCAGCTACCCTGGTGTCGCCCACCTGAGGTCCCCACATTGATTGTAGCTGGTGCCTCTGGACTGGCCTTTCCGCATTCACTCCTCTTCCCCACCAGTCCATACACCACACCAAATTTTCTGGAAATATGTTGGCTCTTGACAGATCCCCACTTAAAATTCATTAATAGGTTCCCCTTCTTGAAACTAAGAATGAAACCCAAACTCCTCTATAGCCCACAAAGCTCTTGCATTATGTGGCCTCCCAATTCCTCTCAGGTACCCCATCCCTTGCTTTTGCTTCAGGAATTCCACTTAGCACACCCTCTTTTTTTTTTCCTGAGATGGAGTCTCCCTCTGTCACCCAAGCTGGAGTGCAGTAGTGTGATCTTGTCTTACCGCAGCCTCCACCTTTTGGGCTCAAGCGATTCTCACGCTTCAGCCTCCCAAGTAGCTGACGATTACAGACACTCACCACCACACCTTGATAATTTTTGAATTTTTAGTAGAGATGGTTTTCACCATGTGGACCAGGCTGGTCTGGAACTCTTCACCTCAAGGGATCTGCATTCCTTGGCCTCCCAAAGTGCTGGGATTACAGGTGTGAGCCACCATGCCCAGCCTTCTCTTTCTATTAATAGAGTTCTTCCAGAGTCTTCTCTTTGCCACCTTTCAAAAGGACACCACAGTGTGTTGCTATCAATATATTTGATTAATATTCATCTACACACACTATGTATACCCACACTTAAATACATACCCAGGGATAAATTTCAAGAGCTCAGGTACCATCTATTCCTTATTTACATGTTCTGTCTCTTAGTATCTGGCATACAGCAGGTGATCCTATGTATTTATTGGGTGAGTGAATAAATCTATTGCAGGTAGGGCAGTACACTTAGGAGGGCCTGGGCTGGATGCTCTGTCATTGGTGTACTAGGTTTTTGCATTTATCCATGTTCTTAGTATGCACAGGGTTTCATGAACAGACTTAAAAGTGTACGTTTAACTACAGCTACTTGTCTTTTGGCTAGTGTCTCACCTAGGAAAATGAGGTGAAATACAATCACATTGAATCTGATCCTGTGTCATAAATAGTTGAGAAGTGAATGTATTCTCATGCCTGTAGTCTTCTGGGAGGTGATCCAGACTGCTGAAAATGCATACAAGTTGACTTTAATTTGGGAGATACATAAACATGGTTTTTCTTCTGAACAATTCTGGGCTTTAACCAGATAAAGGACAACCTCCTAGCTAATTAGCATGCTCACAGAAAATAAAAAAATAGTTTGAACTCCCCCACCCCCACAGCGTAGTTTTAAAAAACCCAGAGTGCCAACAAGATATTAAATACGGAATGTATCTTAAAATTAATGAGTTTTTGTAATTGAACTTGAGAAGGGACATAGAGTCAAGTGAAGTCTTAGCAGGGAGAACATCCAAAAAGCTTCCAGATGACTGTGTATTTAGCCAATTAGTGTGCCATTTATATATGCTAGTTAGAAATAATTGAGTGGTGGCACAGTTTTTAGAGCACATTCTCAGGATGCTCCTTTACTTTTATTTTCCAAATTGAGGTATAAAGTTTAGATGGCATTTAAAAGAGACTCAGAGGTGTAGTTTGACCGAGAGGCAGTTTTGCAAACTCATTCCAGATTGTGTCTGTCATTTGGTGTTAAATTGGACCTAAATGAGTCATTTATTGGGGAGGTGAGAAAGGGTGTTATATTTGAAAAATGGCCCAAGCATTTCCAGTAGACTTCATTTCCACTCTGTTTCTGGTGGAACCATCTCTTCAGTTAAATATAAGAGATCTAGGTCTTCCATGGCAGAGATTTGTTATACTAGGACAGACAGGAGAGAGTTTTAAAAACCCATGACATGACATGCCGAATCTCTGCACATGCATGTATGGATATGAATGTAAAATCACATACGCATTTTCTCTGGGAAATAGGTCCACTACTTTTATCAGACTTTGTCGGTGTGTCAGGTTGCCAGAAGGATATTTCTTTACAGTTCAGGAAGAGGGATCAAGTGGAAAAAGTTTGAGTTAGGCTTCAGGGGGTAATGGCCCAAGAAGAAAATTACAACGGAAACTACAAATTACTCTACAAAAGCAGCAGCAGGAGGACATTTCCTGCAAGTAATCCTGCAGCGTGCACACCTTTGTGAAGAGTAGTTTCACCATGAGGAGACCAGAGCTTCCAGGGTCAGAATTTAGTGCTGATAAGCTGACCCTGCAACCAATCTGGTGTCTACTAATTTGAGGAACCAAAAGAGGGTGGTCCTTTGAATGGAGGCATGCCACTCTCACGGTAAATGCACAGGTCTTTCACTGAAATTTTGCTTTTACATTTAAAATATCTTTCCCCTCCAGAGGTGAACAAAAATAAAACATTACAAAAATGTAAAAAAATAGGAAACAGCAGTTCCCATTAATTCTGATTTCCAAGGTTCATTTTGAAATGGAAATGACTTTAAATTTTGTCTTGATTATAAAAAGTATTCTCTGTGCACTATAAAAATAAATAAGGTAGGTAATATGGGAACGTATAATGATAAGAGGGGAAAACTCCACCCATAATCCCTCTTTTTTTATGCATTGTTATGTATGTTCACACAAAAAATGGGCTGAAGCTATACATGGTTGTTTATAATCCAGACCCTTGTAAAGTCCACATTGAAGAGGAAAAAAGAAACATTCCCATGTGCATGCAAAAGAAAATGGGTATGGTTTTCATCATTTATATTTTCGGACTCTGGAATCTTCAGCATGTCTCCCTGGGAAGCTAGAGGTATTGTTCTTTTGGGGCAGAAGCTGAGTTCACTGTTGGGGGAGAAACTAGTAGTTGGCGGAGCCAGGTTCCATCAATTCTTTGGAAGCTAGTCCAACCAAATCAAGTGAGCTGAGCACGTGGTACACAGAAGAGAACTGTGGTGATGTGGGGTTATGATGGTGTTTGTTCCCACCCAAAATCGGCGTGTTTTCCTAGCATCCGCACCAGTGTATGTTTTTCTCCTTGAATTGGATTGAATTAAGCCTCTCATGTAGTTTTCTCAAGACCTCCAGGCTAGCTTAGAATATGGTCCTCAAATTTCTTCCACAGGTACATCAAGTATAATTTTAAACAGTCTATCTTGCCTTCATTAAATACATATCTGATTGTTCTCAATTTTGAATCCTTGCCAATACCTGCATTCAAATCTGTAATAGTCAAGAGCAAATGAAGTTTTTATCCCCCTTGGGCTTTCTTTAGATACTTGTTTCAAAGCAAGGACTAGAAGGAGAGAAATTATAGGGACCTGATAATTAAATGAAAATGAACGGACCTTGCAAATTTCCAGCAGAATTTCAGGAGAATGAAAGATAAAGGATACCTGGGGAGACAGCAAGAAGAATGGTCTTGATAGGGTTGATCATAACACCTCGTGGTAGATTTCAGCTCTGTAAAGAACTTTAGGGATCTAGAATGCTCAAAGTCAAAGCTCTTATAAAGTACTTTAAAACCACGAGCTCTACAGGATCTATAAGGGAGGATGGAGAGGCCCTTCGTGTCCTCTACCCCATACAATGCTTTAAATCGGGTAGGTATAGTGACATGGTGTGGATATGAGGCATGAGTTCAGGATTTTCGTTTTGAATAGGGAATGCTAAGCACCTGAGATTACCACAGTCTTTTATTGGAGAAAATAAGAACTACAGTTATTTTCTTACCCACTGTTTTCCCTCCCATTAGGTCTTACTCTTTATTCATTTACCATTCTAACAGCATTTCATAAAATGAGAAGGGTCTTTGCTGAGTAGGTTTTAATGAACAAGGAGTTGATTATTCAATTGAAAGTTAAATGGCACTCTTCTCCTTTGAATGTTACAATACTTGGACTTTGGACAAGTTGTAAGTCTAAGAAAGGTGACCCCCAGAGGCCAACTCATATACAGAGTTTGATCCTGGTTTTTAACCAACAGTACTGTCGGCAGTTTAAGAGGCAAAGTGTAATGCTTGCAAAATTGATTAGCTAAGAATTATGGAAGTTCTTCACATATTAGTAATTTATACACATAGAAATACCAGTAAACATATAATGCTAGGCATGATTTTTTAAACATCTGACCTCTGTTTCTCAATAGTCTAAAAGAACAGATAGCAAACTCTTAGAGAGGAATTGGGTATTTTATTATTAAAAGATGCAAGACATGGAGTCCCAAAGAGCATCTTTAGGCCTGATTATATTTCTTCTGGATATTATAGCCTTATATAGTAAACCACTCATGGTATTTGGAGTCACATATTTTTGTCAAAATGAGGATGTTAAAACTGATCCATCTTGCAGTAAATGAGCATAGCGTCTTAGCTGAGAACCTGTGATGAATATCGGATTTGTTTTCCGCTGTAGCCCAGAGAACAAGTATGGGTTGTGATTATGTCTTTCTATCTGGCCCACTCCTCTGTTTGTCTGCCAATCACCTGGGGATTTATCTGCATTCAGCATTAACTGGAGAAAGGTGGGAGCCAAAATACTGTTGATATACTTATGTATGTATATGCAGAAGTGCGGAACAAAGACAAGCTGGTGGAAAACACCCACTCAGAGAACCAATAATAATCTTTTCTTCTTGCCCCTCTCCCTGCTTACTTTCAGCAACCACTGGAAAGGAAAGACAGCCAGAATAGTTCTCAGCACAGTGTTTCCAGCCACCGGAGCCTGCACACAGCATCCCCAAGCCACAGCACACAGGTGCTCCCCGAGTTCCCACCTGCAGAGACCCAAGCTCCAGATCAAACTGACAGCTCTGGCCAGAAAAAACCAGATCCTTTTAAAATCTGGGCCCAGTCCAGGAGCATGTATGAAAACCGACGTGAGTAACATCCTGGCCTCTCTCTTACGCAGACCCCTCTGCAGGGCTCTACCTTTCTCTTGAAGGTTATTGAAAATAGAGGCATTGCAGTGTGTGAACTGGATAAAGCAAAATCAGCAAGAGGCAAAAATACCACGGAGGGAGTGGACTCCGCTGGCTGTCCATGGAGGCGCCACTATGCCTGCACTTTGGGGAGGGGGTAGAAGTGGATGGCTATCAAATAAATGCCCTGGGTAAAAATAGTTTTTTTTTTTTCTTCCCTCTGGTTAAAAGGAATGGTAGATAAGAGCTGCTGTCTCATTAATTCTCTGAGTAGAGATTGTGATGTGCTCCTAGCACAAATTTGCTATGCAATAGAACTTAAATATGATTGGCTGAGATTTTAGGGCTAACGAGAGGTCTCTTGATTTTTAAAAATGGTCTCTTGATTTTTAAAAATGCTGGTAATTTAAAGTGGTCTCTTGATTTTTAAAAATGCTGGTAATTTTTTTTAACCATTATCAATCTTTCTAAACATTCCCCTCAGAAAGGAAAAAAAAAACAATAGCAGTGAGTGGTTTGTGCTTTAATTACTTACCCAGTGCTTTGCCTTTTCTATAAATATGAGCTAGTGATGGTATACTTCTTAACTTCTTGGCTTGCATAAACATAACATTGCCCTCATGTTTAATGTCTTACTTTTTATTATGAAATAATTTCCAAAAACTATTTACCATAAATAATATTCTTACCAATGTAAGTTAGGAAAATGCATTCGTTTTAGGCAATGCAAATTGCCCTTTGTTGTTGTTCGGGTGCTGTTTTCTGATGTTTTCTTATGAGCATAATTGGTCAGGGTGAGGCAGCTATGAAGCACAGATCTCTCATTTTCTCTTTTTGGCATGGGGTAGGAGAGAGGTGTTGCGACACTGGAGATTAGGTTTGTTGAAGGGTCTGAGACAAGCTAGAAGAGTGAAGGGAATCATTTTGCTCATCCTCCCCTCTGCACATGTTTCATTCCTAACTGCAGCTGTGGTCACCGCTCAGCAGGGCTCCCGTTGAGAGTTGTGGCAGAGAGGTTGTGTGAGGCGTGGGGGCCCCAGCCTCCTGCCTACCACACAGACTTGGCTGTACTGTGCCTCCTTTGCCAGCCAAAGTGCGTGCCAGGAGCCTTCAACTCCTCTGTGACCCAAGCAAAATGGGGCAGTAAGGCCAGCATCCTTGTCTGAGGAGGTTCATCAGTCCACTGAGTAATGCTTAGCAGTTGTGGGGCAGGGGTGAGCCTGGAGCTTTGCTGGTTATCATATGTTAGGAGTTGCTCAGGGCTTCATCCTTTCCTTTTCCTCCTCCTCCTCCCCTCCTCCTCCTCTTCCTCCTCCTCCTCCTCCTCGTTCTCCTCCTCCTCCACCTCCTCCTCCACCTCCTCCTCGTCCTCCTTCTCCTCCACGTCATCCTCCACCTCCTCCTCCTCATCCTCCTCCTCCTTCTTCTCATCCTCCTCGTCCTCCTCCACCTCATCCTCCTCCTCGTCCTTCTTCTCCTCTTCCTTCTCATCCTCCTCGTTCTCCTCCTCCTCCACCTCCTCCTCCTCCTCGTCCTCCTCCTCGTCCTCCTTCTCCTCCACGTCATCCTCCACCTCCTCCTCATCCTCTTCCTCCTCCTTCTCATCCTCCTCGTCCTCCTCCACCTCATCCTCCACCTCCTCCTCCTCCTTGTCCTCCACCTCCTCTTCCTTCTCATCCTCCTCGTTCTCCTCCTCCTCCACCTCCTCCTCCTCCACCGCCACCTCCTCCTCCTCGTCCTCCTTGTCCTCCTCCTCCACCTCCTCCTCCTCCTCCTTGTTCTCCTCCTCCTCCACCTCATCCTCCACCTCCTCCTCCTCCTCCTTGTCCTCCTCCTCCTCCACGTCATCCTCCACCTCCTCCTCCTCATCCTCCTCCTTCTTCTCATCCTCCTCGTCCTCCTTCTCCTCCTCTTCCTCTTCCACCTCCTCCTCCTTCTCATCCTCCTCCTCTTCCTCCTTCTCATCCTCATCCTCCTCCTCCTCCACCTCCTCCTCCTTGTCCTCCTCCTCCTCCTCCACCTCCTTGTCCTCCTCCCCCTCCTCCACCTCCTCCTCCTCGTCCTTGTCCTCCACCTCCTCCTCCTCATCCTCCTCCTCCTCCACCTCCTCCACCTCCTCCTCATCCTCCTCGTCCTCCTCGTCCTCCACCTCTTCCTCTTCCTCCTCCTTGATATATTACTGCCTTCTTACTACCATGATGTATGACATTAAACAGGCTGCTTTGGCTCTGAGTTCACTCTGCTGACAAAAAGCCCATTAGTTTGAGCAGTGACTTATTTAGTCACTGGACTAGAAAGACACCCCTAACATACCTCCGAGGCCAGGCTAAAGGAAATCAAGTTCCATTTGAAATGACCTCACACACAGTGGATGCTAACCAGGAACCAGGTTCCGTCCTCCTTGCTCGTTGTAGTGATTTCACTGAAGAAAACCATTTAAGAGATGTTTACAAAGAGGAGCGTTTTCACATTCCTTCCACATTTCTCGCTAAGCGTGTGGTTCCTCCAATCAATGGCCCAACTTCAGTTAATGTTGAGATATTGCTTTATTGACCATGCTCCTGCTTTCCTCAATACAGTACACATTTATGATTGAGTTTTCCTGTATGAATCTTTTTGTAATAAAATGAATTGTGTTTTGAAGGGCTGGCAGGGGCATCATGGGTTGACAGGACAATTCTAAAACACCCGTTTAATAGGAGGCTCTTGCTCAAATGCCATTTTCACCCTGGTGGAGGCGCATTTTCTTAAGAATTTGATTTAATCAAATGTTTTTTAAAAGTTTTCACCAGGAACAAGAAAACAAGAAAAATATGTCATATGGCCATAGCCAGCTGCTGTAAGCACTGAAATTCCTCAGGTGACAGCAGGAATGAAATATTTGGGGATTGGCAGGGTGGTTCATGCCTGTAATCCCAGCACTTTGGGAGGGTGAGGAGGGCAAATCACGAGGTCAGGAGTTCAAGACCAGCCTGGCCAATATGGTCAAACCGCATCTCTACAAAAAATTTAGGTGCATGCCTGTAGACCCAGCTACTCTGGAGGCTGAGACAGGAGAATTGCTGGAACCTGGGAGACAGAGGTTGCAGTGAGTGGAGATTGTACCACTTCACTCCAGCCTGGCATCAGAGTGAGACTCCATCTCAAAAGAAAAAAAGAAAAAAAAATATTCAGAATGGGGCCAGTTTTGTTCCTTTACTTTCTTTAACATCTGAGCAATTGGATAGAGCAGCACAAATGAGAATCTATTCCTTTTTGGTAATTGGAGCCTCTGTAGTTGACTGATAGATAGTAGCAACCTAATTGATGTTAAGATTCACATAGATTTCTTCCTTACTACTAAATGAGGATAATGATGAGACCTCCCCCGACCCCCATGGTAATTACTCAGTATCTGTCACAGATTTTCTTCTTTTTACAGTACCTAGGAAGGAACGTTGTCTTTGAATCAGTATTTTTCTTTATCTCAGCATCAATCTTGTCTTTGAATCAGTATTATACTTTATCTCAGATCAGTTTCTGCCATTCCCTTAGATTGTTTGGTATCTTGTCTTTGGAAGAGAAAAAAGTATGTAGCCTATTAGATATGATTCCATTCCCCTTCCCCACAAGACAGTAAAGTGAGCAAAGTATTCCAGGAAAAACAGGAGAATTGAAGTCAGCAACAGCAGCTTAACTGTGCCATATTACCCTCTTTTTGTTGAAAATACATTTTTCTTTTTCTTTTCTTTTATTATTAGGGGCAATGTGAAGTGTAAAGCAATATCTGATCACATTCCTTCACATGGTCTAAATGTGTTGCAATATACCATATTTTTTATATGGTCATCTCTCAAAGCAACAGTATTAGAATGAATCTGTCTGAATTACAAATGTGTTCATGAATCCCTTTGAATCCCTTCAATGTTTAATTGAAAACAAAGATGAGCATTGAAGTTCTTTTAAAGCCATGTTGCCTTTTTATAGTTTTTCTAGAATTGTGTACATCTTTAAAAATGACAGTGATGTAGTCTTATTAGTAAATGTTTAGGAAAATCAGATCATATCCAGTAGCATTCACTACAAAAGAAATTATAAGGCTTGTGGTAGAAACTTTGCCTGCTCACAATATAGTTTGGAAAGAAAAAGCTCAAAACTGTCCTATTAACAAACATTGCAAATCTGTCCTACTTTGGAGAGACATGCTTACAAGTTTGGAAGGTGGCAATTGAGCTTCTTTATCATACTGAGCTTAAGAAGTTTGGGTGACCTCTAGATTTTAAAAGCTATTATGACTGTTGATTATTTGTTTGTTCAGTTCTCAGACCCATTGATTTGCATCTCTAAATATAACATGATTCTGGCTTGAAATGCTTAGAATGCACTTGAACAGATATTACTACAGGAATGAATTTTATCCTGGACTTGATACACTTTTGAATAAATGCTGTAGTGTAGTGGTAGCACAAATATACTTAAATTTTTCAAAAAGCGTAAGGGTTTAGACAAACCACGATTGAAGTAAGGCCATTCAAGAATGTGTACTTTAGAGTGTCATTAAATAAGGAGAGTTTAAGATGGTAATAGGAGTTATAGGAAACTTTCAACAGTAAAATTGTAAATTCTAGCTTTTGAAAAGTAAAGCAGCATGAAAAAAAGAAAAAAGGGAATCAACCTATAGTCTTTTAAAATAACAGCCATGACCTTTATTGTGAAAGCTGAACTGCCTGTTTCTTATCAATCAAAACTAAATGAAAGTGAACTAAGAAAAAGAATGTACATTAAGCTCTGCAAAATTGTGAAATTAATATTCCAGCTATGTCACCTTCACCTGCATCGGGATTGAGCAAGGGTGAGAGAGAGAGAGAAATCAATTCCACGAATTTTGGAGAATGTCCGAGTAAGGATCTGCTGAAAACTTTATTCTCTCCATTCTCATTCATCTTGTTTGATGTTCTCATTGGTCTGGGGGCCTGGGGAGAAGTTCAAAAAAGAGAGGGAAGAAAAGAGGGGCGTGAAGGGAAGTGCTCTTTGGAGCTCTTGTTGACCAAACGCAAACCAAAGATAAGATGGAATAAAAAGGGTTTTGCATGCCCTTGTCGAGTCTGGAAATGTGCTAGTGTGTCTGTAGTAATGGAGACACCAGGAGGTTTCTCTACAAACCTGGTGTTTCCATTCATTCTGATTATCAAAGGAAGTCTGTTAACTGCTTTACTGAATTGTCACTGGCATTACCAAAAGGAGACTGACTACAGAAATTGTTCCTGTGCAAGAGCTTACACATAAAAACTGAACACGGTTTTCTTAGCTCTAATCTATTTAGCCTCAGTCAAAAAAAAAAGCACAACTGTTACTAATATCAGAAAAATGGCTCTACCTTATTACTACCTACAAACTTAATAAGGAAAGAAACTATTTTGGGAGAAGTACTTAAAAGACTTCAATGCCTCTAAGAAGAGGTGGACTCAGAGGACACAAAAGAGAAATTTTATAACCCTGTAATGGGTTTCAGTACTGACTTATTGCCACAGTTATGCATTTGGGTAAACGACATTTAGTTGGTAGAAGAGTAGAATTGTTAGAATGCCAAAATTAAAGTAGCAAAAGACTTTCTTTGTAACATGTCTGTGTGTCAATGTTTATGCCTGTTTTCTGGCCCATTGTTGTGTCTTTAACATCCCTAGTGTCAGAGGGCATCCTCCTTTTCAATAGAACACCTTTAAACAAATTTGTCCACTGACTCTCAGAAGGAAACAAAGCCTTTTTTTTTTTTTATATGGACTAAACGATGTGATAAGCCTTAATCTATTGGCCACAACCTCCCATACCATGCTAGCTCACACCTATATGAGCAACAGTAGGCAGAAACTTGTTACATTCGGCATCACTGTAGGATAGGCAAATGTTCCAGAGTTAAATGATGCTGAGAAAAATGGAGCTGGGTTAGAAGTCTCTGCAGAGGCCCTTTCATTGTTTCGAGAAAGGCCACACACTCAGTGGACCTAAAGCAGAATCTGCCAGGAACCCAGTGCTGGCAGGAAAGCACCAGTGGTCTATTTCAGTAATAATCCTCCTGCTTGAGTGAACCAAAGACTGAGACACAACTTGATTTAATTTGTTGTTTCAATGAGGCTATTACAGCAAATATCCTTTAGCCAGCTAGTCGAACAGAAAGAAAATATTGTTACCTCAGTGTTCTCAAGAAAATATTACTCTAAAATTGTGTTTATGGAAGTCATGCTGTAGTTGAGCTTCATGTTCCGTGGTGTTTCGCAGCTTAGCCTCGGCAATTATAATAAAAGCAATGGATAGAAAGCACCCATTTAAAGCCCTGGCATTAAGATAGCTCAAGTAAAAATATCAGATTCAAACTCCTCGGACTTGTACTTACTAGTCATTTGGTTTCTCCTCTGTTGGTGTATTCATTCACTATACATTTTAAGTTTGTGGGTGAATCACTAAAAAGGGACATTTCTTCACCAGCATAAAATCTAAGCATCCACCTTCTTCTTCCCTATTCTATTGTACAAAACTGGAGAAGAAAAGAATTACAACCTCAGGCCTGCACATTCCTTCAGCTTCAAATCCAATTAATTAAATAAGAAAGTAGGTACAACAGCATTTGAAAATCTCTTTTAGAATTGACTGCAACTGAATTATGCTTTTTTCTCTTTAAATAAAAACGAAATCATTTAATAGGTCATAAAACACCCTGTGTATACATTAAAACATTAAATAAGAATTAAATAGAAATAACCCTCTTTTACTTGAGTGAAGTAACAGAGTGTTTTGTAGAACAATTTCATATATAGTAAGCATTTTCTTAAAGAAATTACGTTTCTTTAAAAAAACGAGATATTCATTTTAAAGCCCTAGACCATTACTGAGTGTTGAAAGTAAAATATCAAATTATTGGAAAATGAATTAATACTTTTAATGTTGAAATATCACAGTCAAATTCTGGAGTAAAACAATTATTTTGACAATGAGATATATGGTTTAATATCATATAGACTTTTGTCATCACCATTAATCTTAAGGATTTGGAGGCCTGGCTGATTTTGGTAATAGTACTGAAATCCTAATAAACTTTGTACAGTCACCCCTCAGTATCTGCTGGGGATTGGTTTCAGAATATCTGCACCCCCCACCAATGATATAAAAATCCATGGATTCTTAAATCCCTAGAAAATAGCATAATATTTGTGTGACACGCACACACACACACACACACACACACCCTTCCTATATAATCTAATTTTTGTTGTTTATTATTTATTTGAGACAAGGTCTCACTCTGTCACCTAGGCTGGAGTGCATTGGGCAATCATAGCTCACTGCAGTCTCAACCTCCCTGGCTCAAGCGATTCTCCCACCTCAGCTTCCCGAGTAGTCAGGCACATACCACCACACCTGGTTCATTTTTTGTTTTTCTATTTTTATTTTTATTTTTGTAGAGACAAGGTCTTACTGTGTTGCCCAGACTTGAACACCTGGGCTCAAGTGACTTGCCCAACTCGCCCTCCCAAAGTGCTGGGATTGCCACTGTGAGCCACCACACCCACCTCCTCCTATATACTTTAAATCATCTCTACATTACTTATGATATCAAATACAATGCAAATACCATGTAAATAGTTGTGGTACTGTATTACTTAATGAATAATGACAAGAAAAAAATCTGTACATATTCATCACAGCTAAAACCATTGTAGGTCTAACAGATTTTCTGCCTGTGATTGCTTGACTCTAAGGATGCAGAACCCACAGATACGGAGGGCTGACTGTATGCAGAAATATTAGGATGTTTGAGAGTCATTTTTTGCAAAAATGATTTACCAAATCAAATTCTTAGCATTGCTAGTCTTAATTATTTTAAGGAAGAAGAAAGTGACTTAACGATAAATCAGAAAGTCTTTTTAAAACAAGCTCTTCTCTTTCATCCTCTAGTAGATGAAAAATCTGGTGACTTAACATGACTTCGGAATCCTTAGAGCCAGCTTCAGAGGTGGCTCTGACTTAGTCTGAGTTCTGTTCTGGGACATGGACACCTACTTTGTGGTGCGGCACATCATAATTTTAATTTACTTAATTCCCCTTGCAAGAATACTGAGTAGAGCAGTTAATGCTATTTGCATTTACGGATCATGGCTTGGGCTTGATTGGGAATTATCAAACAGGGGTTAGTCCTTTGAAGACCTTTAGGGTTCAGTGACTGTTTCCACTATTTACTCTATCTCTGTCTCTTTTGTTATTTTACCTGTTCAGAGTATTTTGTTTCTTTGCCTATGTTGAAAAGCTTCCATCTGAAGAAGCACCACCATTCTTGGTCCTACAGTTTTGTTCATCTTGGGGGTATCATTGCTTTTATCAGTAAAATAACCCATCTTTTCCTTTTCCCCTCTCTGTAGTTCCAGATTACCAGGAACAAGACATCTTCCTCTGGAGAAAAGAGACTGGATTTGGATTTAGGATTCTGGGTGGAAATGAACCAGGGGAACCTGTGAGTCTTTTGCTTGTCTCTCTCCCCAGCATATTTTTCTAAGACTTCAAAGAAAATTGGTGACAGTGACAAATCACCAAGATTTGAGTCCAGCTAGATGCAACACTGACTTTCATCTTGAGCAGTGTGGGATTTTCATTGGGTTTTGTGGAGTTCTCTTTGTCTTAAGGAAGAAGAGACTAGATTCTTTCTAAAAAGTTTGTATGCATGTTTGTGAAAAGTGGCAGCCGCAGCCTCTTTAGACCACTTCTTTCCCCCAAGGGAGAGGAAAACAGAAAGCAAAATAGGAATAAGGATCACCTAATGTAACAGTGGCCTGGTCCCTCTGGCCAGGTCCATTCAATCTGCCAGCAGGTAGTGGGCTTTGTATGTTGAGTTGCTGGTGTACAGAGAGTATTTTGCAAGGCCCTATGAGACAGCGATAGGAGACAGTCAGACCCCTACCTTTGCAAAAGTTAGGAAAGAACCCTAAGTAAGGGTCAAGAGACATTGAACTTCCCTGGGCCTCAGTGTCCCCCATTTTGGAATAAATTTAGTATAACATCACAGGGTTGTTTTGAAGGAAGAAAAGTAAACTAAAATAGGTATTGTTAATTTTCTCATGATAATAATGGCCATTATGATCAAGCCCCTACTAACTGCCAGGTTCTGTGCTAAAGGCTCTTAACATACATTCTCTCATTTATCCATCAAACCCACCAGTTTATCCTGTTTTCACATTTAAAGAAAAGAAAAGAAAAGAAAGAAAGGCTAATTAACTTGTCCAAGATCACAGAGCTACTAAATGGAGGGACTGACAAAGAAGGTCTGACTCGAGTCCACGTTCTTAACAATTATTTTCTCAAAGTTCTTTGTTAACTGTGAATACCATGTAAAGGCAACTATAGCATTATTGTTTGCTGAAAGGCAAGGCAGGCACAAATATTTTAGCTAAGGTTTAGTGAATGGCAAATATAACAGCAAGGCACTAACTATAAAGAGAGTTCTGCTTTTAAGCACTGAAAGATTTCAAAAATGGAGATGTCCAAGCCGCTTTCGCTTTATGCGTTTATTCAAGAGTATTTATTTACATATTCCCTATTGCTAGGCATGATGCTACACCCTTAAATAAAAGTAATAATAATATTTTAAATAGCAGAGTTTTATGGCAAGAGAGTTTTTAGGTAGCCAGGAAAGAAGAATAGGTTGTATCATGAAGGGAGAAAAGTGATTTATATCTGCAAAGGGGAAAAAGAAAGAATGAGTCATCAATAGGCCACAGGTAAACATCCAGAAACTAAGCAAGAAATATTATTTGCACCATTTAAGAATTGTTGTAATACTTAGCTCAATGTTTTGTACACAGTGGGTGCTCAATAAATGTTTGTGGTATGCCTGCAGACATGAATGAATGAATTTTTCCCAGAGATGTGAAGGCCACTGGTGTAACAGTACACATAAGAGAGCAATGTTTCATCCATCATTCAATTACTCAACAGATTTATATTGGTCACATCGTACCACTGGGTGCTGCTGATACAGACGGCCGCCTGAGGTCTGGAGATGAATTAATCTGTGTGGATGGGACGCCAGTAATTGGAAAATCACACCAGCTTGTGGTCCAGCTTATGCAACAAGCTGCCAAGCAAGGCCACGTCAATCTCACGGTGCGGCGTAAAGTGGTTTTTGCGGGTATGTGTTTCATTCATTCCTTCAGACAGTGCGTTGTCACTTTATTCACAGAAAAGGCCTCCTTCCTGTGTCTGCCTCCTTGAGCATCTATTTTAGCAAATGTTTGCAAATGTGATCAAGCTCAGAATTTCCAGATGGCTTGCTTCTCTCAAACCCTGCAAAAATTACTGTCATTCTAAAGTACTTTAACGTGCTGTTTGCATATGTTCAACAAAGGCTTCCAGAGGAAGGCTAGTTGAATATATGTAACTTCCCTTCCATCCTTGCAAATCAGAACTTAGCCATCCTCTTCATTGGATGATAATCCTTCAACAAATGAGGTCATTATGAAAGTTAGAAGAGTTGTAGCTTCATATTGAAAACAAAAATTGGGTTTGTGCTACAAATTAAACTCATTAAAAAGTTACTGATTTCTTACTGTCCTGTGTATTAAACCAAGATTATTATTATTTTTTTCTTTCTACAAGAAAGTTGTAGAGCTGGCCAGTTCTAGGTCAGCTTTGATTCCTCCTTCCTGCCCATAAGCTCTGAACTTTAATTCTCAAAATACTACATATCCTTTCAGGTTTAGCTCAAATATAACCATCTTCCCTCGGAAATTCTTCCTTTCTCCAACTGCCTTCAGATTTTAGCATTCCCTCCTTGGCATTCTAGTGACTCATGGTTTACTTCCGTATCAAAATCTGCTATTTCGACACAGTGGATTGTGTGTCTATCCTTTCCCTTGACCTACAAGCTTCCTGAAAGCACACGTTGAACACACCTTGATTGTTCACCTTTGGGTGCAGCTCCCACCTTGAAGCCTTTTAGACAGAACCCAGCATGCAGCAGGGGCAACTGTCTTATATCAGTTGAATTACTGGAGAAATATGACCTGAAATACTATGAACTCTCATGGCATTAATATTAGAGAAACAAATACCTATCAGATAAAATTAATTTTGGTACCTTGCTTAAAAAAAAAGAGTATAACCCATTTTAGATAGTGTATGATTAATTATAGAATTAAGATGTTAAATTCCTGTGTGAGAGTCCTACCTTTGCAGCCATGGAAAACAGTGTTAATCCGCCGTAGATTATGTCCTTAGAGCTTGTTTAAGGCCTCACAATCCTTCTAAACATAGTATTCCATGCAGCTAAAGCCAGTCAGCTAGAACTGGTGTTTGAGATGAGATGAAAAGTGTTTGATTTCCCTGGCCCAAATAGAAATAGTAAGGCAATGTGATTTTTTTGTTTCAGGTTTTTTTTTGTTTTTTTTTTTTTTAAATCTTAAATACTTTGGGTTTTTAGCTCTGTGTAAAAGGCATGTCAAATATATGAAGAGACATTATGCAAAGCAAACTAGTCACAAAGGAGAAATATTGATTCCCTTTATATGAAGCACCTAGGGTAGTCAAATGTATAGCTAGAATGCAGAATGGTGGTTGCTGGGGAGTGGAGGAAATGGGAAAGGGAGTTAGTTTTTAATGAGTACAAAGTTTCAATTTGGAAAAAGACAAAATTCTGGAGACAGATGATGATGATGGTTGCACAAAAATCTGAATGCCTTAATACCACTCAACTGTATGCTTAAAAATGGCTAAAAAAATTTGTTATGCTTATTTTCCCACAATTAAAACAACCTATGAAAAGAGAAGCTTTTGGAAACAGAGTCTGATCCAGAACTTGGACACAACACACATTTTGGTTTTGGCACAGTTGGCGCCACCTACTATATCGGCTGTTGAGGAGCGCTTTACCCTGCTATCTGACAGTAACACTAGGACGGTCACTAAAGTCAGAAGGAGGCCAGTGCATCCAGTTCTGTGATGACAGTAGATGTTGACACCAGGCAGCTAGGAAGAGAAGCTGTGTGTTTGTCTCGCAGGTGTTGTCATGAACTCCACATGGGGCGAGTAGCTTCAATGGTACCGTCACCTTCCTGTTTGTGGCCTGATGGAAAAAGCAGAGTGAAAATGTGACTGGAAGGTAGCGACAATATGAACGTGCATCCAAGGTTGTATCTGTGCAGCTAAGATGGCGGTCTTTGGGGGTGTAACCCACACCTACGCTTAGGCCCTCCCGTTTGTGCAGTGGGGAAATATTTTACAGCAAGTTGATCTTGCTGCAGACTTGATTCTGAGTGTGGATGTTGACATATAGCATGCTATAAATTACAAACGCTCTTTGGGGGTCCTATTTGGTATTAGGTAGGATCAATGTTCCTAGATACTGAATGGTTAATATTTGTCAAGAGAAGCTGCTTTCAATTCGTTTATCCAGGTTTTGTGAACCCAGGTGCTGTCTCCTCCCCTCGGTTCATGTTTTGATTTCTTGCAGGAGTTTCGGGAAGGAGGGTGGAGGCAGGGCAGCAGGGTGGAGGGGCTGCAGGACACTGTGATGTAAGCGTGCATCTCTCTGTTACAGTGCCCAAAACCGAGAACGAGGTGCCCTCGCCAGCCTCCTCTCATCACAGTAGCAACCAGCCGGCCTCGCTGACAGAAGAGAAGCGCACACCGCAGGGCAGCCAGAACTCGCTGAACACGGTGAGCTCGGGCAGCGGCAGCACCAGCGGCATCGGCAGCGGCGGCGGCGGGGGCAGCGGTGTGGTCAGCACCGTGGTGCAGCCCTACGACGTGGAGATCCGGCGCGGGGAGAACGAGGGCTTTGGCTTCGTCATCGTGTCCTCGGTGAGCAGGCCCGAAGCAGGCACGACCTTTGGTGAGTGCTGAATATGAAATTGCCCAGGGTTTCCCACCATGGAGTTTTTGTTCTCTTGCAGGTGAAAATTGGCCCAGACCTCAATGAGCAGAAATGCTTTAGGGCTTCTTGCTCTGGGGTAAAGATTTAATTAGAGATGGAGTTGATTTGGTAGCTCTTTCCCTTCTGAAGGCTGGGAATATTTGTTCAACCTTTTCAACTTCCATCTTGAGAATGTGATCACGCATACACATAGCATCAGATTTGCGTGAAGTTTGAATAGCGACCCCTGGACAGTATAGGGGGACAGTCTACACTTTTTGCCAGAGCAAGGCTTTTGAAAGGTTGTTTGTTTGTTTGAGACGGAGTCTCGCCCTGTTGTCCAGGCTGGAGTACAATGGCGCGATCTTGGCTCACTGCAACCTCCGCCTCCTGGTTCAAATGATTCTTCTGCCTCAACCTCAGGAGTAGGTGGGATTACAGGTGTCCACCACCACGCCCAGCTAATTTTTGTATTTTTGTAGAGATGGGATTTCACTGTGTTGGCCAGGCTGGTCTCAAACTCCTGACCTCGTGATCCCCCTGCCTCAGCCTCCCAAAGTGCTGGGATTACAGGCCTGAGCCACCACCTGGCTGAAGGGTCTTAAATAGGATAGCACCAATTGCAATGGTCTCAGAATGGTCTTAAGAATATCTTAAAAGTTTTTACAAGGAGCATATGGTTGTAAAAATGCTCTAGGAAAAATAGAGGTGTACTCGGAGTAAAAATACTGCATGAGACACTAGTCCCCCCTTCAACTGTGTTCTTTCTCTACTCTATCTCCATAGGAATTTTTATTTAATTTTAAATAATATTTTTACTGTTGCTGGTTAAAATCAGAGTTAAGAGTCATTTGAGTCTTAAGACATTGGTGGTTTCAGCAAAGTATGGAGAAACGCAATTGTTACCCTCTCAGGAGGTTTACTCTCTGCTGGGTACACTAGCAAAGACCAATAGGAGCCCAGATGATTGCAGGAACTAGTGACATATGAACCTGTTTCCCACTGCAATGTATTGATTATAGATGTACACTCCAAAAATGATCCACATTCCTGATTGGGTAAAACATCATTTGTTATCGCCCAAGCACATTTGTCACTTAGTATGGAATACAACGGGGAGAAGGAAAAGGGCTGTGGAGGCTGTGCAGGCTTTTCATTTACCACAGCTGTATCCCTGAATGACGTATCTACATGGAAACTGGCTAGGATCAGCAAGGTGCTACATCCTTTTAGCCTTCTCATCCTGTAGAACTCACTTCGCCTCCATTTAGTCTTGGTGTAGTTGCTTCCTGCCAGAGCTGTCTCCCAGTAAGTTTTATGTTTAACAGGGGACAGTGTCTCAGCCAGGTCTATGCATGTGTGGCTGCAGTAACAAATGCCCCTTACTAACAGTGCTTTTTGAGCTACATTAATAAAGTCATCATAGCATGTCATGGATGGATGACTTGACATCAAAGCAAGTTTTTTTTTGTTTTGGTTTAAAATTAATTTCAGAGGCTGTCCTGCTTAATATAAAAATAAAGAGAAGGAAGAGGGGAGAAAGAAATCCCAAATTATTTTCTTCAGATGTACAATTGACTGTCTCCATGCATCCTGTGATGTTCTTAAGTATTTCAGAATTGTCAGTTTCACCTTCGTCAAGTGGCAGGTTATGTGTTATATAATGAATATTGTATTCACACTCACAATTTGGTCTTTGATTGTTTTCCTTTGGCTCTTACAACAAACAAATTAAACTTTCCCTGATACCTTGCATGAGACTTCTGAGCTTTGCTGAGCTTTCCTCAAACCTGCTGTTTGATGCCTTTGTTATACCAGTTGTCCTTGGAGATGAACTAAACTTAGTCAAGACTTTGAATTTGAGCATAGGAGCGTTCCAGCACACCTACCTGTTGGATTCCAATAGACTGTTTACTTTTAATAAAATTATCTTAACCTTGAGGGTCCATCCTATGATACAAACTCAGGCAAATCTGCTGAAATTCAAAGGAATTAAAGTGCATTTTCCCACATACTTTACCCTTAAGGTCCAAATTATGACAGAAGAACGTACTCAGTTAGTTTTAATGTCCCTCGTGTTAATTTTGTCACCCTTTCCAAAAGGTAACTCAAGCGCATAACTATCTTCACAGTTCCCAGAAGGACAAATTCTCAAATTAGGTGAATCTGCGTAAGAAACTTTGGAACTCAATACATGGTTAACTAGATTAGCTAGAAATCCTGTGTCAGGCCTCAAAGCCAGCCACCTCTCTCTAGAAGTTAGCAATGACACGTGGTGCCTCAAAGTGCACGATAAACCTTTCTCTCCAAATGTACTTTGCCTGGTCTTTGATATTGTGGATGTGCAGTAACTGATGATGAGAAAGGAGATGATTAAAGGAAAAAGGGTGAGGAATGACTTGAACCTAGCTTTGGATCAATGTCCTCAGCCTGAATAGGTACTAAATTTTCATAGTCCTTTGAGGGGATTTTTGTGAGGCAGAAGGATGATTTCAGAGCTAATGAACCAGTTGGGCCACACTCTGAAAGCACATGAGACTGGCTGCTTGAGCAAGGGTCCTAAAAGGAAAAATAAGCTTCAAGGTTGGGTGCTTTCTTGGCTCATCTCTTATAATTACACCCTTTTTCTAAAGCTTTCATCATTCTGGGGAGAAGGCAGAAAGTCTGAGTGTTTGTTCATTAGGTGTTTTCAGATTGAATTTTTCGTGCTAGCAAACTCTTATGCCTCACCAGATGCCCAGTGATTATTTTTCTAAATGGAGAAAGAACAAAACATTGGCAGAAGCTTAAACAACAGCTGGCAAAAATGAAGTGACATGAACACAGAATTAGTAAAAGCATCCATCCCAGCCTTGGGTTTCACATTTGCAGTCCCAAAATAAGCCAACAGTGAGTTATTTTGGGGCCCTTAAAAATCTTTGAAGTTGCCAGCTATCCCAGATTTTGTAATTGGTTTAAGGAGGAAAGCTGGAGGTTCCCCTAATTTTGAATCTGGAAAAGACGGCAGCAATGAATTCTAGTTTCGGGGCAGTAGCTCCTAATACAGATGCCCTGAATATTGCCAATGTTTTGACCATCAGTGCAGACCTCTCCTTTAATAACATTTGCTTAATGCTTTAATTAATTAACACTTAACCTTCTCTTTCCCTTTTCAATCCTTTTTCTCCTCCCTTTGCTATATTTCCACATAACTTTAAAAAATTAAAACTCAATATCAAAGCAGGCAATGCATGTGTGGCTATGCCTCACAAAATAGGTCGGATTATTGAGGGGAGCCCTGCTGACCGCTGTGGCAAGCTGAAAGTAGGAGACCGGATCTTGGCAGTAAATGGATGTTCCATCACCAACAAATCCCATTCAGACATTGTGAACCTAATCAAGGAAGCAGGAAACACAGTTACCCTCCGCATCATTCCTGGGGATGGTAAAGTATACCTATTATCTCTCTCTCTCTCTCTCTCTCTCTCTCTCTCTCACTGTCTCTGTTTTTTCTTTTTCTCTGTCTCTCTCTCTCTCTTTCATTAGTGTTCATGTAATTGAATAGTGTTAATTTAGTGGCAGCCTTATTCATCCCTAACTAAATATACCCTTTAAATTAATGTGAGCCATTGTTACTAACCCATACCTCACCCTCTTATGTAATTAATCCTCTAGCCCTGTGACTCTGTCTTGCTACAGATACAAAAGTTTCAGAAAAATCTTCACCCTTTCCCCAACTTATTTAGTTTTTGATGTTCTTGTCTTCAAAACTATAAAATAGTTTTAATACAGGTGGTACAGATGCCCTGATATGTATAATATACACTGTATAATGTGGTGACATGACAAAACCTGCATGGTGGCAATTCAGAGCCAGTACTATGTTTTTTTAGAAGAAGTGAATACATCAAAGTTTTTTATTTAATGGGAGAATCTAAAGTTTGTGTCTACTGGATTTGTCCCTAACTTTTAGATGTCAATGAAGAAAGAATGAAATCTCTATAATTTTGATAGATTATATCTGCATTAAACTAGGCCTATCATATCATTGTTTGTTTGTTTGATTAGTTAAATTCAAATCTTTGGTTCTTTTATATGAGTAGTGATTCTGCCAGGGAACATTGGCATTGTCTGCAGTGGGTGCAAGTAGCATCTAGTGAGTAGAGGTCAGAGATGCTTCAGAACATCCTACGGAACACAAAACAGCCATCACAATAAAAAGTTACCCAGCACAAAATACAAATATCCACTGTATTACTCATGTTTAATAAAAGTTAAGTTGAGGCTGGGTGTGGTTGCTCACGCCTATAATCCCAGCACTTTGGGAGGCGAAGATGGGCAGATTGCCTGAGCTCAGGAGTTCGAGACCAGCCTGGCCAACATGGTGAAACCCTGTCTCTACTAAAAATACAAAAATTAGCCAAATGTGGAGGTGCATGCCTATAGTCCCAGCTACTTGGTAGGCTGAGGCAGGAGAGTCGCCTGAGCCCAGGGTGCGGAGGTTGCAGTAAGCAAAGATCACACCACTGCACTCCAGCCTGGACAACAGAGCGAGACTCGTCTCAAAAAAAAAAAAAAAAAAAAAAAATTAAGTTGATACACTAATGTCAGGAAGTATAGATCCTTTAGAGAATTAGGTCCTGAATATTCACTTTATTCTAAGCTGACTTTGCCCTTGGGAGGAAAGTGATACTTTTCTCAAGACGTTTAAATGTCTTTTCGTCTTGCTATATATTTTATAAAATGTATATTCTAAAATCAGTGAGTTTCTCAAGGAAAAAATTTGTTTTATAAAGATAGTATGATAAAAACTCTATGCCATATCTCTGTAAATAAGAAAATTAGAGGTTTCATCTGAAAGTTATTTACTAAATGAGTATTTTTATATACTAATTGCTAGAAAGTGAACCTTATAGTTACAGATTTGAGAGGTATAGCTGGTGCCTTACAGAAAAGGTAAATGCAAAACCAAACAGTAAATATTTGAAAATTGTTGATTGCAAGAACAGAGAACTTTCTCTGCACCAAAAATATCCCACACTAAATGCGGAGGAAAAAATTGACTTCTTGAATGATGGTCTTCTTCATGCTCCTTCAAATGCGTGGTTACTAATTTGCCATCTGGTCTGGAGTTCATTCTGCCAATTCACCACTCTGGAAAGCTATTACAATTTAGGAAAGTGGTCACAAGATGATATAACATAGGTTCCTAATGGGAAGGATGAAAGAAGCCAGAAAATACAGTGAGAAGTGATTGAGAGAGCCAAATGCGGTCCAGACATCCCTCCTTTCATTGCGCTTCACTTTATTGCGCTTTGCAGATACTGCCTTTTGTACAAACTAAAGGTTTGTGGCCACCCTGCTTTGAGTGAGTCTGTTGGTGTCATTTTTTCAACAGCAGATGATCACTTTGTGCCTCTGTGTCACATTTTGGTAATTCTCACAATATTTCAAGCTTTGTTAGTGTTAATTATTATTACATCTGCTGTGATGACCTGTCATCAGTGATCTTTGATGTTGATATTGTAGTTGTTTGGGGGTGCCACAGACCATACCCACGTAAGATGACCAACAATTAATAAATGCGTGTGTTTTGACTGCTCCACTGGCCGTTCCCCATCTCTGTTCCTTTCCTTGGGCCTCCCTTTTCTAAGATAGAGCAATATTGAAATTAAGGCAATAAATAACCTTACAGTGGCCTGTAACTCTCTTCATGTGAAAGGAAAAGTCACACATCTCTCACTTTAAATCAAAATGATTAAGCATAGTGAGGAAGCCATGTCAAAAGCTGAGATAGGCCAAAAGCTAGATCCCTCGTGCTAAACATTTATCCAAGTTGTGAATGCAAAGGAACATTTCTTAAAGGAAATTAAAAGTGCCACTCCACAGAACACATGAATTTTAAGAAAGCGAAACAACTTTATTGCTGATATGGAGAAAGTCTGAGAGGTCTGGATAGAAAAATCAAACCAGCCACAACATTCCCTTAAGCCAGAGTCCAATCCAGAGCAAGTTCCTAACTCCTCAATTCAGTAAAGGCTGAGAAAGGGGAAGAAAGCTGGAGAAGATAGTTCAAAGCTAGCGGACGTTGGTTCACGAGATCTAAAAAAATAAACCATCTCTATAACATAAAAGTAGAAGGGAAGCAGCAAGTGCAAATGTAAAAGCTGCAGTAAGTTTTCCAGAGAATTTAGTTAGTAAGATCATGGACAACAACAGATTTTCAGTGTAGAAAAACAGTCTTCTATTGAAAGAGGATGTCATTTAAGACTTTCCTAGCTAGAGAGGAGATATCAGTGGCTAGTTTCAAAGCTTCAAAGGACAGGCTGACTCTCTCATTAGGGGCTAATGCAGCTGATGATCTTAAGTTGAAGCCAGTGCTCCTTTGACTATTCTGAAAATCCTAGAACCTTCCAGAATGATGCTAAATGTACTCTACCTGTGCTTTAGCGATGGAGCAACAAAGCCTGAATGACAGCACATCTGTTGTGCTGTGGTTTATTAAATATTTTAAGCCCACTGTTGAGACCTACTACTTAGGGAAAAAAAAAATTCTTTCAAAATATTACTGCTCACTGACAATACACCTGATCACCCAAGAGTTCTAATGGAAATGTACAAGGAGATGAATGTTGTTCTCATGCCTGCTAATACAACATCCATTCTGCAGCTCATGGGTCAAGGAGTCATTTTGACTTTTAAGTCTTACCATTTAAGAAATACATTTTGTAAGGCTGTACCTGCCATAGATACTGATGGCTTTAATGGATTTGGGCAAAGTAAATTGAAATTCTTCTGGAAAAGATTTACCCTTCTAGATTCCATTAAGAACATTTATGATTCATGAGATGAGGTTAAAATGTTGATATTAACAGGACTTTAGAAGAGTTGATTCAAACCTTCATGGATGACTTTAAGGGGTTTGAGACTTCAGTGGAGGAAGGAGCTGCAGAAGTTCCTTATGGTGGAAATAGCGAAGTACAATTGGAAGTGGGACCTGAAGATATGACTGAATTGCTGTAATCTCATGATAAAACTTGAACAGATGAGGAGTTGCTTCTTATGGATGAATAAGAAAATGGTTTCTTGAGATACAATCTACTGGTAAAGATGTTGCAAACATTGTTGAAATGACAAAGGATTTCAAATATTACATCAGCTTAGTTAATAAAGCAGTGGCAAAGTCTGAGAGGATTGATGCCGATGTAAAAAAAAAATTTCTCCTGAGGCTAAAATGCTATCAAACAGCATCACACTGCAGAGAAATCTTTCGTTAAAAGAAAAGCCCCACTATGTGGCAGATTTCATTATTGTCTTATTTTAAGAGGTTGCCACTCAACCTTCAGCAGCCACCGCCCTGATCAGTCAGCAGGCATCAATATCAAGGCAAGACTCTCTATCAGCAATAAAAGATGACAACTCACTGGAGGCTCAGATGATCATTATTAGCATTTTTTTAAAAATAAAGTATTTTAAAATTAAGATATGTAATTAAACATAATGCTGTCGCACACTTAATAGACCACAGTATAGTGTAAACACAAATTTTATATGCACTGGGAAACCAAACAATTTGCATGACTCACTTTACTGGAATACTTGCTTTTTTATTGCCATGGTCTGAAACTGAACCCGTGATATATCTGGGTTATGCTTTGTGTATAAATTTAGACACATTTATCTACATGCCATGGAAAGATTTCAAATGGACTAACCCAAAAGAACAGGACCCAGGGATTGACTTGCTGGGTTTATAATTGGTCAATCTTAACGTGAGAATGAGAACATCCAAAAAAGGAAAGAAAGTACTCCCTGAGCAAAGAGCTTAGAAAAAGAATTTGAAGTCAGTAAAGACATACCTACTCAGAAGCAACTTATTCTATAGTGTAGATTGTAGATGTTGACTTAATTTAATAAAATACACAGCTGGGCGCACATACCTGTAATCCCATCACTTTGGGAGGCTGAGGCGGGAGGATCACTTGAGCTCAGGAGTTCCAGACCAGCCTGGACAACATAGCGAGACCTTGTCTCTACTAAAAATTCAAAACAATTAGCTAAGAGAGGTGGCATTCACCTGTAGTCCAACTGTTTGGGGCAGGGAACAGGAGGTGCTGAGGCAGAAGGATGGCTGGAGCCCAAGAGGTTGAGGTTGAGGCTTCAGTGAGCCCTGATGATGCCACTGCACCAAGCCTGGATGACAGAGTGAGACCCTCTCTCAAAACAAACAAAATAAAACAAAATGCCCTGGGAAAAAAACTTTTTTAAAGCCTGAACACCAAAAATTATCATGCAGGATGGATTATTCAATAACAGTTGGCATTATAAAGGCAATTTTAAAATTTAAATACTCAGGAAATATACAATTCACATAGACATCGTGTGCTACCTTGGTTAGAAAAAAGTAAACATAAAACTGGTACAAGATAGGTGAGGATTGTTTTTTTTGTTGTTGTTGTTTTGTTTTGTTTTGTTTTTGAGATGGAGTCTTGCTCTGTTGCCCGGGCTGGAGTGCATTGGTGCAATCTTGGCTCACTGCAACCTCTGCCTTCCTGGTCGCAGTTCAAGCAATTCTACTTCAGCCTCCTAAGTAGCTGGGATTACAGGCACTAGCCACCATGCCCAGCTAATTTTTGTATTTTTTAGTAGAGATCGGGTTTCACCATGGCCAGTCTGGTCTTGAACTCCTAACCTCATGATCTGCCCACCTCAGCCCCTCAAAGAGCTTGGATTACAGGCATGAGCCACTGTGCCCAGCTGAGGATTGATATTTTTTAAGGCAGCATATGTTCTACTGAGCATGTGATTTCATCCAAGATGTTTCAGGAATTTGGTTGCTGTGATTATAAACCTCTTCTCTAGTTACTTTGTAAGTGCCAGAAGCCAGGTAAAGGGAATCAAGTCTGGCAGAGGGCAAATATGCGATGTTCATCTTTTAAATGGGGCTGAGAAACAACATCTTGGAAATTAGAGGTGAAGCAGATTAGAGGGATCTAGATTTATCAAAAGATCTGGGAGATCCAGGAGGATTCTGCAAACCCCTAGAAGACAGTGACCATTATAGTTCAGTGAAGGGAAAATCATGCTGGATGTACTTCCTTTCTGTGGAAGTGTGTTGGACATAGTCGATTCCAAGGTAAAATGGAGATGCTGATGCCGCAGGTCTCCTTCAAGTCTTTTATCTAATATTTACTTCATTTGGTGGTCCAAAGACCATTTGTTTCATGGTATCTTAAAGGACTGAAGGTCTTCACTCAGAGTGGTTTCTAAGCTCTCAGAAATCCATCACCTGGGTCGGGCATGGTAGCTCAGATCTGTAATCCCAGCACTTGAAGCCAAGGTGGGTGGATTGCCTAAGCTCAGGAGTTCGAGACCAGCCCAGGCTACATGGTGAAACCCTGTCTCTACTAAAATACAAAAAAATTAGCCAAGCATACTAGCACATGCCTGTAGTCCCAGCTACTCCAGAGGCTGAGTCACAAGAATTGCTTGAAACCAGGAGGCTGGGATTGCAGGAAGTCAAGATCATACCACTGCCCTCTCCAGAGGAAAAAAAAGAATTCATCAGGTCTGGAACACTGTTCTTGAAACCCTACGATGGCCTTTGAAAAGATGCTCTGTCATTTGTGCAGTGCGTGGGTCTACTCTGAGTCCATTTCTGTGTCAGTTCATGCTACCTAATTCTTTGTTCTTGTCATTGGTCGCCTCATTCTTTCTCCAGTTTCACTATGCTCAGTCTCCAGTTTCCCTCACTCTGCTTCCCACATTTCTCTCTGACTTTTCCAACAAAAACTCCAAAATGTGATTCCCCTTCCCTTGGCATTATTGTATGCTAGAAGTTCTGGCAGGCCTCTTTTCACAGATTCTGGTCAGGCCAAGGTTGGGGGAGTTCTTACCTTCTCTGCTTTGATTCTCTTTGGGAACAGGGTGGACAATTCGGGAGGGCAGAACCTTCTCTCCTGTGAGATATGGGTAAGGGATGAATAAATATACAATGGCAGCACAGAAGGCCTCAGAGAATAGCTGAACATACTGAATCTGAACTTGAAATCTAAGAAGTGAAACGACATTTGCATTCTATGGAGATGCCCCATGGAGTGGGAGAGACACTTTAATCAGACAGGGACAGAAGCTCACTGAGCCAGGTAACATGGAATCATGAGATTGAATGAAAACATAATGAAAATCTTTAGGAGCTTAAAAATACATTATTTGGATGATGGTCCTAAATTTGCACTTCAGATACTCTGATTCAAAGTGTTTGCTTATATAGGAGGTAGAACTTGGCAGCATATAGATACTGCTATTTTCTTGGCAAAGGCATTAGAATAGTAAAAAGTGTCCCCAAACTTTTCAAATATTTATGGGATCCAAATTTTCCTGTGTCGCTCTTAGATATTTATTACATATGTGTTTAGTCATAACAATATTTACGACAGGAATAATTGTATCCTTTGTTGATTTGCTTGGCTTTCGACGTGGATTCCATAAGGGGAGGCTAAGGATGTTAACATGGGAACCAGGTTAGAATTGTAATCACTTGTCACAGATAGATAGATTGAAGCCCAAGACGGAAGCTCCTGTTGGAAGAGTAAGTGCTGAGATTTGGAACAGTCCCTGGACAGGGCTATGAGATCTAGGATTTGCCTCTCTTGATATATGACTGCTATGGAAAGTGTAGTATCCCCATTGTTACTCCTCTGGGAGAGCTAAAGTTGTTATAAACACTGTTTAATAAACGATATCAGATACTTTCTGGAATTCCGTACCCAATCTCTCCATGCACCTGGCAGTTTTAAAAGTCAAATACATTGACAGCTCTTTCTGATACCTTACTGGAGGGCAGGGAGACTCATACTCTTGTTTCAGGCCCTTCTTTTATGTTTTTTCTACTGTAAGGGACTAGTTTTGCTTTGGGATAAAGTTGTAACTTTTTTTATAATGGGCTCATCTCTATTTTAAATAGCTAGAGAGCATTTCAGCAAATACAATCCTGCTATAATTCCAAATGAAGACTTAAAAGTTCATTAAAACAAGTATAACTTTGTTGATAGTATAAAAACATCCTGGAAATCTAGGGTACACACAAAAATTATTTTGGTGCAGCTATGAAGATGGCTCATGAAATCTAGCCATCGAAGCACTCAGTATTTCATATTTTAATTCATCTATGATACTACTTGGTGAAGTTGTTGGTATTTATGCTGTAAAATAGAATTATTTCTTATTTGAAAGGAATGTACCAATTGGATATGATTTTCTTGATACCAACACATAATTCCCATGTAAATAGAAGGCTAAAAGTTTACTGTCAGGCAGGTCCTGGGTTTAATTCCCAGTATCACCTGCTGCTGGAGTGACCTCAGGCATATTAGCTACGTTTTCTACACCCCAGTGTCTTCATTTGTAAACTGGGGCCATAATTGCACTTACTTTATTGAGTGGTAAGAATCCAATGAAGGAATATATGTGTTAATAGACTTAGCACAGTGCTTGGCACGTTGTAAATGATCATTAAATGGTGGTGTTTCGTAGATTAAGAAAAACAGCAAAAGAAGGAAAATGCAGCAAACTCAAATCAACATTTGCATGTTAAAGGTTAATTTTAACATGCTTAAAATTAAGCTTCAACCCAAAAAGAGTTTCACAGAAATACAAATGAAGGAAAAAAATCGCAAATAAAAGCTAGGAATAAAAATAATAAAGGAATTCTGTGTATTGAATTGTTATCTCATCAAATCTTGAAAGCAGCAGAAAGACAAAAATAGTTTGCAAATGGAATCTGATCTGCTTAGAAAGCTCTGGCTACCAACAACACACAAGAAACTCTAACGAGGAACCTCTGTGCAATTCAGTAATTCTAATCACTTTGATTACCAAGAAACATTCTTTTTAGTATCCTGATTATGATTTCCCCATGGCCTGAACAACCCAGTGATTTCTGAGAGTCTCTATAAAATTAATTGCAATGAGCAATATGAAGTTTGCTAAAAGACCAATACATGTGTTTATGAAAGTTCTGGAGAGTCACAGCGATGGGATATATAGCTTGTTTGTCCTATTTAGTGACACAATGAGCACACTTTATGAAATGTCACTGATTCATCACCTTGGTTCTGCTGGTTAACTTCCCTCAAATGGGAGTTTTATGAAGGAGCTAGTATTCCCCCAAAAGCTCTGAAAATAATTTTGTTATAATAGCAGTCATTAAAATATATGAACAATATGCTTTTAATATTATGATGACAATAAGAAATACATGGTACCAAAAATATGCTAATCACTTCCGAGCAGTTTTTGTGTACCAGGCAGTATTCCAAACAATCTTCTTAGATCATCTGTGCTCCAGTTTCCTTAGACAATTATGTTATTCCCCATGTGCAGACAAGGAAATGGAGGCACTGAGAATTTAAGTACCTTTGCTTAAGTCTCATCCAGAAAATTGCAGAGCCTAGACTGCAAAGCCAGATAATACAGCCTGACTTCAGAATTTGACTGAGTCACCATTGTGCTAAACTGTCTCCCAATAAGCCTGAGAAATACCACCTGCCTAGCTTGGACAGTCACAGGCATATTGGTGTAGTAAAGGCTCAGAGGAGTCCATAGAAAACGTTTGGTAAAACAGATTGTGGGAAACATTGTCCCAAAACATGAATGGTATTCACATAACAATTCATTTAATTTAGTTATTTTCTTATTCTTATGCCTTAGCTATAAGAATAATGGGCTTTTATGACTGCAATATATTAACTGTTGAAATCATATTTCACCTTTCTCATTTTGCAGAGAGTTTAAATAACTTACACAAGGTCTCATAGTAATAAAATAGTAGCTGTAATAAATGTGTATTGAATGCTTCCTGTATGTCAGGCACAGAGCTTAAATATTGCACATATTTTTATCCATGAGAAGGGAGTTATTGTCATCACCCCTTTTGACAGATGAGAGAAATAAGGCATACAGCTAATCAGTAGGGAAAAAAAAGATGATTTCATCCCAGGTCTGAATCTCAAGCCCATGCTTTTAGCTACTTGGTGTAGTGAAAATAAAATAATGGGAAGGCAGACCAAAGCTGAGTAATATCCTTGGGGAATAGAAATGGAAGGTAGACCACGGGTAGTTGGGATTTGTGGGCTGTCTTCTGTTCCAGGACTCCAGTGGAAAGAGATGTATTCCAGGTATCTCAGTTTGGAATAGTTAACATATTTTCCTGTAGACACCTTATTAAATCTGATGGGAAGTAAATCACATGTATTCAGCAAACATGAAAGTGCCTACTGGAAGCCATAGGTCTCCTGGAAACTTCTAGACTTAGTGATGCACTGAATTAAATGGGCATGCACAGGTGAATCTTACAGTGGAACTTAACACCACATTTAGCATTTTCTTTATTAGAAAATGTATGCCAAGTTCCAGTCAACCTAAAATTAAATATTAAAAGTACAACCTGCTCATAGTTGGTTGCTGCTTGCCTTGATCTTCATGAAGAAATTATTACTGAATAATTTTATTAGCTATTACTAGAGGAATGGTTACATTTTAATACATGCATGTTGGTGTGCAGTCTGTAGTTGCACTTAAGAGTGTTTTTGGATTCTAAATCTCCGAACTTCTAGAGATTAATGAAGTTGCTTATGAATGTGATTAGTGGAGAAGAAGGCCAATTTATATAGGAATTTAATAATACTCATTTCATGAAGGTGGCTTCATGATTTATATAACTTATATTTACAAACTCTGGCTCTGACTAATGCAAATTTTAAAATTGACTTTTCGTGACACTAAACAAGATCTGTCAAGAGTTCCATATTTTCACTTGTACTTTAGTAAAAGCAACAGGAAAGAAAGTGGATATTATGTGTGTGTGTGTTTAACAAGATGTTAGTGCACTTCTGATTTTAATATTCACTTCAGGAAATCAAGCAGACTCACTAAATATTGCTGATAAATTGCAGGGAAAGTTAGCAGAGACATTTATTATCAGCCTTTAAAATTCTGGGAGATAATCTGCTTTGGTGCAGCACTTTGATGGGACTGCCGTTTTTCAGTGGCAGGGGAGGAGTGAGAAACACCTACCTGGGCTACAATTTTAGAGCAGTGTCTTCTTTGGCAAATCCTGTTTTATTTGTGGAGGTGTCTGTTTGAGAGGAGGATCTTGGGGGCACACATGATCCACATCAGAGATGATCTTAAAATGGTTTATTAAACTCCTAATTGTCTAGAAATTCAAGTCAGACTGTTTGAAATGGGGACAGAGAAGTTAGAGTTATTATTCAGATACAGGGCTTCTGTACCCCTCCTGGCTGGAGGATGTCTTCTCTGAGGCCTTCATTTCTTTATGTTCTGTCCCTCTTTGCAGAGTCCTCGAATGCCACCTTGCTGACCAATGCAGAGAAGATCGCCACCATCACCACCACACACACCCCTTCTCAGCAGGGGACCCAGGAGACAAGGTCAGACATGGCTTTGGTTTCCTTTGTTAAAGGGGAAAAAAGTAACTCTCAGCGTGATAGTTTCTGTCCTTGATTCTCTCAGTTTCCTAATGGGTTGCTCTTATATTTGTTTCTCTCACTTTGGCAGGAATACCACCAAACCAAAGCAGGAATCTCAGTTTGAGTTCAAAGCTCCCCAGGCAACACAGGTGAGCACCATTTCCCTTTTTTCTTTATACTTTGCACATTTCCTTCCAACTTTCTGAAGCTATTTTTATGGGATATTTTTTGAAGCAATTTTTAAAAGAAATATCCTTTTAATTTAAAAGAAATATCCTTTTGTGAGGTAACACACCAAATATGGACTTACAGTTGATTGTCTAGGAAACAGCATTTTATTTTACTACCTTAAAATATTCCTAGATAACCTTTTCTAGGGGGAAAAAAAACACAAAATGAAAAGCAGTAATTTTCACAAGGATCAGCAGTTAGAGAAAGCAAAGCAGCCAATATCTACTCATAGTATTCATAGACATGCTTCTGCCAGGAAAACGTCTTTTTGATAAGGTGTTTCTCTGGCTTGGGAATTTAGGGTGAGATCCACAGAGCAAAATACCTGTCCTCGGCATGGTGAGGGAGACTGTGAAAATAATAGCAGGTGAAACAAAGTTGAGGAACTTTGGATGATGCAAAATTAAACAGATTCTCTTTTTTTATTGAGAGATAGGGGTCTCGCTATGCTATGCAGGCCACACTGAAACTCCTGGATTCAAGCAGTCCTCCTGTCTCAGCCTTCTGAGTAGCTGGTAATACAAGTGTCCAGCTGGGTTCCTTCTTTACTGGTTGACTGGGGGCTTTCAGTTGTCCCTTAGTGATTTTCCTTGGCCAAGATGTGGAGAGGTTCTGTTGGTATCCTCATGATGGGCCCAGCCAGCATTATTGGACACAAGTCCAGGAGGCTGGGCATCCAGCAGTCAGGTAGCTGGTGTCATGTAATAAGGAATTGCCCTGCCCCAAATGCAAATTGCAGCCTCACTGATTAAATTTTAACCCACACGTTATATTAAATACACACATGCATATGGATATGTTCATAAATATTTTCAAATTTTGTATCTCTGACTTCTGAGATTAATGAAGAATCAAGATGATTAATAAACAAGAGTCGCCAAGAGGGGGATAGAGATTGTGGCTTTTTGCCAAATCAGCATAATAGAGAATGTTGGGAAAAAGCCGTATGGACATGGGTTCTCCTAGAATGATTGCATTTAATTTCTTTAAATAGGAGCAAGACTTTTATACTGTGGAACTGGAAAGAGGAGCCAAGGGATTTGGCTTTAGCCTTCGAGGGGGCCGAGAGTATAACATGGACCTCTACGTTCTGCGCTTAGCAGAGGATGGTCCTGCAGAGAGGTGTGGAAAGATGAGGGTGAGTGGGGAGAGGAGTCTGGGGTAGGTGCAAATAAACCATCTGCAGTGACTTCTTGTCGTATATGGTTAGAATGTTCATGTTCATAAGAATTACATTTTCTACAGCTTTCATGATTCTCTAAATGCATGACTGCTATCCTACCAAATATTTCTCCCTAAAGCGTGATTAATTATAACGGCTAAAGTTAGGTGAACAGTTTCAACTCTTTGGGGCTGAACAAGGGATTTAAATTACTTATAAACATATTAAAGTAGATACTCTCCAGAGCCCAGTTCTATAGTTCTTGCGGTTAATCTCATGGAGTAGGCACATCACTGTGGCAGGAATTCTGGGGTACCCTGGGATGCTTAGAAAACAGGAAAACCATGTGGCCCTATAGATTCTGGGCAGTGAGGTCTACTTATCCTCTAGTTGGTTACCAGTGGTCTTACCTTGGCTCAGAGAGAGCAAGTCTACTCTCTGCCTTAGCAAAAAGCCAGGTGTCTACAGCATGAATATTCAGAGTTGCTCTGTAGTACTTAAAACTACAAATTTTAAATACGTAAATGCCAAAAGTCCACTCTGTTTCACAAATATTTGTTACTGTACATGAATGTGCTGTTCTCCTGGGCAGATTAGATGATTAAGAAAACATAAATCATCTACTCATAGATAGGTCACATAGATTGGGACTTACCCGTGGAGAGCCATTTACAACATATTAAAAGAAATCAAGACAGTCAGGCCAGTAAAGGAAAAAAATGAATGCAGTTGGGCCTGAGCAGAAAAAGGGAAAAACTGATTAAGGGTGAGGATCATAACACTTGCACTTAAGCCGCCAGCTTGACGTTTAAGTTTCTTCAGAGTGAATTTTTTTAACATTTTTGTAAAATTGAGAATGTAGAGCATGAATGTGTTTTAAGAAAATTAAACAGTGAAAAATGGTATGTAGTAAAAATGCAGTGTCCAGGGTCAAACGGCATGCCAGTTTCTCTCATATCCTTTTCTTTTGTATGTGCATATACAAGAGAAGACACATGGCGGTACACATTTCTTTTGTTTGAATTTCAGACATAAGGAATTTATTTTCCCTTATCTTTTAGTCACTTTACAAAGTTTCTCATCAAATGAAATATTATTATCATGCTATTTTATATAATGGTGTATAGTTTTACATGATAGGCTCATATATATTACCTGATTTGATCCCAGCAGCTTGGTGGGCGTGGGTGGTGTTATCAGCCTCTTCTGCAAGTAAGAAAGCAGACTCTAGGAAGTTAAAGTACTGTGAGCAAATCAGTTACCAAATGATAGGATTCAAATTAAAGGCTATAGACTTGAAGCTTCTGTTTAGAATATAAACTCTATTTGAGTGGGGATCTGCCCTGTCTTATTTGTTCTTTTATTTCCAGTGCCTAGAATAGTGACTGACAAAAAAATGGATGTTGCATTTAATGTAACAGTCAGGATTATGGTCTTGTCTGAAGTCTCACCTGGGGAAGCGTTGGTTTGTAAGCCCACTCACATGGCTGTTACCAGGATTCAGTGCCTTATAGGGAGGTTCCTCATGTCATTATCTGGGACTCCAGAGCACAGCTCATAACATGCATCAGAGCAAACAAGTGAGAGAAGGAAAGGGGGCAAGTAAGACAGATGACAAAATAGTTTTATGATAAAATAGTTATCATTAAACTATTAAATAAAATACGACAAATAAATAAAATACGACAAAAACAATATGTCGATAAAATACGACAAAATAGTTTTAGTATCATGATAAACTGATATCATGTTTGCCATATTCTGTTTGTTAGAAGCAAGTCACTTGGTCCAGCTCACATTCAAAGGTTGGGGGAGATTGCACAGGTTGTGAATGCAAGGAGGCAGAGATCATGGGAGCCTTCCTAAAAGCTGTCTACCCCAAAACATGCCCTTACTGTTTCTTTTTCCTTTATCACATAATTCAGCATACATGTAGTTTTCTAATTTTCTTGTCTTTCCTTTTTTAGAATGTAATCTCCATGAAGGCAGAGATTTCTGTTAGTTTTTGTCACTGCCACATCCAAAGCAATAGATGTTCTGCCACATGCTTAATAAACATTCAGCAAATCCGTACATGAATTTTAAATCTCACTTAGTTTTCTTTTGCTCCGGCAGATTGGTGATGAAATTTTAGAGATCAATGGTGAGACCACCAAAAACATGAAGCATTCTCGAGCTATAGAACTGATTAAGAATGGTGGCCGCAGAGTTCGTCTGTTTCTGAAGCGGGGAGACGGCTCAGTACCAGAATATGGTGGGTCAAACTATGAAAACATTCCTTCCTTCCCTGGCATGACTCCATGAATTTGTCTCCAGAACGGCAGCAGGAAAGTCTTTTTTGTTTCCCCTATTCACCAGTGTCTTACCAGCCTCTCGCACCATGTGATTATTTGCCTCGCTTGTTCTGAAATCTCTACACATTTCATCCTTTTGCTTGCTTACGTGGACTGGGGCATGGCCTAAGACAAGATCTTTATAGCCCCCTTTCTGATAATCAGAGAGAACATTTTGTCTAGTCCGACCAAGAGCGAAGGAATGTTTGTTTGAACTGTGCCAAACTGTTCCTCAGATCCAGTTGTTAGCACAAAATGACTATATACTCCTTTTAAGAAGCAGGAAAGCAGGTTTCCTGAGTGATATGTTGAGGCACAATTATTTTTTCCTTTTTGGTTACTTGGTGTCTTTATCTAAGAGGCATGAAATTTTGAGAGATTTGGGGGCTTTGCTCACCTCTGTTATGCTCTGTATAAAACACTTCTCCATCCCCCCAGCTGGTTACTCCAAATCAGATCATCTGAGCCCACTACCAACAAACAAACAAACAAAAACTGTTAATATATTAGCCATAATGTTTTTAAATGATAAAGGGTGAAATAGATTCCCAGTGCTCATCATGAGGGAAACATGTGACTATACCTTTCCTTGAGGAAAGCCAGGTTATACATAGAGTTCCTTTGTCATATCTTTAGACTTGATTTGAGTAGACAGCAATGATCTTTACATAGCTTAGTGTTCTGATGGCAAAATATTGTATATGATAATAATTATGTCCTATTTATTTGAGATTTGTGTTTAAAATTAAAAAAAAAAAAAAAAAAAAAAAAAAAAAGCTATGCCCTAGATGTAGGGCTTTTTTTCCCAACCAAAGGTCTACAAAAGTTTCTATAGAAACTGTGATTGAATAGTCCCCATATACGTTGGTCCCCTTTATTAGGGATTTATCTATTATCACTCTCTTTTCTGAAAGTCATTCTGCACAATTCCCAGTTGCATTTTCGACTTGATTAGATGTTTAAATCAGATGCAGCTCAAGGAGAAGGATAGCTCCTTGGAGGGGCAGCCTTCCCAGGTGTTGGACATTTGTACAGGTGAAAAATATGAGGGGTCCAAGGTATAGGGGGAGGGTGGGTATCAGATGAGGCCCCTATAAACATGGTCAACCACAGGGGAAGCATTTCGACAACATTTAGATGCCATGGCTGTGCACTGTACTAAACTTCTGACCATTAGGTGTATTGATACCACTGAAACTGTGTAACATTGTCTCCCTTTTCTGTCTTCCCTATGCTTCTGTTGGATGTGATATTTCATTTGAGAGTCATCGTCAGTAACCTGTGTACCTTCTCAAAACCTATGTCTGTTGCACTGAGGATGAAAATCCAACACTAACAAATGTTCTTTGGGCTAAAAATAAAGATCATTTAAATACACGGTTTTCCAAGGGTTAAACCTGCCAGGGTTGTGCTACTGTAATGTCTCCATGCGTCATTTGGACTAAATCTCTCTAGTTCCATTGATTAGAGTCACAAATGGGTTATAATATGTTAAGTTCCAATATTTTTCTGACTTGATTGGAACCTGCTTCTCTGTGAGGCTATTTTTGTAATGAGTTTTTTGTACTTAATTTAACTGCCGCGGTCTTTGGCGGGGGAGGGAAGGGATTTTGTTCTTTTGTTGTTTATTGTTAATGCTCTCCTATGCCAGCCTGTCATTGTTCCAGTTGTTTGAAAAAAAACAAAAACAAAAAAAACAAAACAAAGAAAAAAAAAAGGATGCATTCATTGTCTGGGTTCTCGAGTCACCTGATGGCTGTCTAAAAATGTCACTGTTCCAATTGCGGTCTCTGCAGCCTTATTTGAGTGTTGCCTTAGACTGTCTGACTGGACAAATAAACTCTCTTTGCCCTATGTTAACAAATGCAGATTTTTTTTCTTTTCCTCTGTGTTATAGGGAATCTAAATGTTCAACTTTTTCTCTTTCTCTCTTTCTCTTTCTCTCTGACTGTTCTTGGTGCTGGGCCCTCCCTTCCACAGCGATGATACCTCCTAATATCGCTGCATGTATGAGAAATGAAAAGCTCGGGGAGGCTTGCTTCTACCTTATGGGCCATAATCAAACTACGGTTTGTAGCTCAATCAATACTAGGTGTTTCTGTGCTGTGGCCTAATTTCCTCATTGCTTCCGCTTAGCTCTGTTTTGATATGTTTGGCAATTCATTCTGAGCACCCTGCGTTCTTTGAATTGTAAGTACACTGCTGACCCTGTTGAAGTGTTGCCCCCTCTTGTCTTAAAAGTAGGCATAAGAATCCAATGGTGATCCAAGTACCTTCCTGTATTCAAATCTTCAGATCACCTCTGTTAAAAAACCTGGTTTTTGTTCATTCTTGTAGCCAACTCATCATTTAGAAAGAATGAACTTTATATCATGGAGCCCTGCATCACAGGGCTTTGCTAGATGGGAAGATGAGATTTCCTGCTTGGTCAGGTATCTCTTTGCAAACTACAGTCCATGGACCCAATCCTGTCCATAGCCTGTTTTTGCAAGTGAAGTTTTAATGGCACATACCCATACCCATTCTTCTTGTGTTGCCTGCTTTTATGCCACAGTGGCAGAGTTGAATAGCTGTAATAGAGATGGTATGGCCCAGAACACCCAAATTATTTACTGTTGCCCTTTAGAAAAGGTTGGCTGACCCCTGCTTTTGGCTTTTCTCTTGCTTTTGTTAAAAACCCACTCTAGGGTTTGGGAAGTTCTTCACGAAACAGATTAATTGCTAAATACTGACCTTGCTGCCTCATGAAAGATCCTTCAAGAGCCCCAGTGAGCCCTTAGTCTCTGAGTATCACATGAGTCTGCCCTCCACACTGCTGCACCTTGTTTCAGGCGCTTTGCTGGGAATAGTGTCATGTGGATAACTTCTTGGGTTTAGTTGCCATAAAGCATCCCAGCCTTGAAAAGAGCTCTTCTCAATTCAGGACACTGCCTAAAACATTTGCACTGTCATTTCAAATAATGAATAATGATAAATAGAGGCCATTAGGGGCTGCCCTGCTTTTAAACCTGTGGAAACCTTGATGTTATAGGAAGCATCCCAGTGACTCCAAGCTCTTACATGTCACTATGACTACATCCCATATCATAAAGAAAAAGTGCCTCTAAACTGAAAACTTTATCTGACTCCCATCCAATCTCAAATGTGTACCTAACAGCCTCTCTTCCCCTCCCTTTTATCTACCAGAAAACACATTTTAAAAACAGTTCCTTATTTATTTTTTAAAAACAGTTCCTTATTTTTTAATGTATGCAAAAGTAGAGAAAGTAGTTGAATAATACAAATAGAACAGTTTAATGGGCCCTTGCAAACTATCCCATTTGCCTGCTACCCTGGATTGTTTTTTTTTTAAATAGAAGTATACTTTTGCCTAAGGTAAAATGCATAAATCCTGAGGATACAGTGCAGTAGATTTTTTTACTTCTATATGTGCCCATTTAATCTCCACCCAGATAAGCTATAGATGATTCCCACCCTCCTCCAGAAAGCTTCCCAGGTGCCCCTCCAGATCAGTACCCTAAAATATTTTTAGATAAAGCAAGTGTTCTTTAAAGCAAACAATATTTTTGGGGGGGTTGGGAGAGGGGTGGACGCGGGGGAGAAGGGCTGGGAGGTGGGAAAGGAAGAACAAGGGATAGCTGCAGAGAGGAAACGTTGATGCCTCTAGACAGGCTATTTGGAGTGTGCCTTTAAAAGACTCAAATCATGACTGATTTTTGTCTGTTCTATGCCTCGAGTATGGAGAACAGTCAGCCAGCTCGACGCTGAAAGCCACAAGTACTAGTTTTCAACCCTAACTACATGCAGTTGTCCTAAAATTAACAAGATTCGGTTGGCTTTGAGTCTGACTGCTTTAACAGTTGTTTGCTTGTTGTGACTAATGAGGTCTCGAGTGTGGGTGGGAGCGGGGACAGGAGCCGAGGGGCCTTCCTACCCAACTGTCGCTCTCCTTTATTTTCCTGGCAGACCCCAGCAGCGACCGCCACGGCCCCGCCACCGGTCCACAAGGTGTTCCGGAAGTGAGGGCCGGGCCCGACCGCCGGCAGCATCCGTCATTGGAGTCCAGTTACCTACCCGATCTTCACAAATCATCACCACATGGGGAAAAGCGGGCACACGCGAGGGATCCGAAAGGCAGCAGGGAGTATAGCAGACAACCCAATGAACACCACACCTGGAATGGGACTTCGAGGAAACCCGACAGCGGGGCATGCCGACCCAAGGACCGGGCGCCGGAGGGACCGAGGGACGCGCAGGCCGAGCGCGCGGTGGCCGCCAACGGCCCCAAGAGGCGGTCCCCGGAGAAGCGGAGGGAGGGCACCCGCAGCGCCGACAACACTTTGGAGAGGAGGGAGAAGCACGACAGGAGACGAGACGTCTCTCCCGAGCGGAGGCGAGAGCGGTCACCCACCCGCAGGAGAGACGGCTCCCCCGGCCGGCGGAGACGGTCTCTGGAGAGGCTCCTGGAGCAGAGGAGGTCGCCCGAGCGCAGGGCCAAGTCCACCGACCGGAGGCGCGCGCGCTCCCCCGAGCGCAGGAGAGAGCGGTCCCTGGACAAAAGGAACAGAGAGGACAGAGCCAGCCACCGAGAAAGGGAAGAGGTGAATCTGAAACAGGATGCTGGCAGAAGTTCCAGACATCCCCCGGAGCAGAGAAGGCGACCTTACAAAGAATGTAGCACCGACCTCAGTATCTGAGACGCTGAGTCACATTCCAACCTTTACCGTGTCAAAGGTTCTAAGAGGAAGGTCACAAACCTGAAATTATTTAGTTTCTTACCTAATGAAGCATCTGACACCTGATGATCCTATAAATAACAACAAACATTTTATGCATTTGAAATCTTATAAGAAAAAAATATATGAAAAGTATTGTGCCTGATGTATCATATTAAAGAAAGTATTTTTAAATGCATACTTTTTTGGAAATTATTTGCGAAATGCTGGCCCAAAGGGATATGAATTTTGTTTCTACGTAACCTGTAGAATTGTCAAGAATTGTTCCCGTTTTTGGGCAATCTTTTTCTCTCCTGGTTAAATGGGGCTGTTGATCATTTTCTCTAAGTAAGGGAATTTATTGATTAATTAATTTGATATAGAGTGTTATGTAGTGATGTAGTGCTATACTGTAGTCAGGAGTTTTTCTTAAAAGCAGAGAGCAAAAGGCAAAGTTTTATTTGTAAAAGCTGAGGACCCTTTGGGATGGATTAAGTTTGCCGATGATCCTAAAATTAAGCAAACTGTATGACAAGACTACTATTGCAAATGAAGGATATTTATAGCTAAACTGCACAGCACAAAAAAGTTTTATATTGTGAGTTATAGTTGGTTCAGAAAACAGTTTGTACTCTCCCTGGCCCAGGAAGGCACAGAGACAAAAATGTCGGCTACCTTTACCTAAGACAGCCCAAGCACAGACAGTCAGGTTCATGATCATCTCCAGTATCTAATAAAATCTCATTTAAGGCAATGCCATCACAGCTTTGCTCATTTACTACAAGGAACAGACACCAAGCATCTTCCGTGTTGTCTGATTGGAGGCTGAATAGTAGATGGAATGGGGACAGCATGCCTGGTATGAGGATAAGATCTCCAATTTGGAAAGCATGGCCCCCCTTTTTAGTATAAGCCCATGGTTGCCCTTTGCCAAATTGGGGAGGAGGGAATGAGCCTTGGTGGAAGGAACCTCTCTGTTGATATTTAAAGAATTGAGGGCTGTGCGTATTCATTCTTATAAATGCCAATTTCAACTTAAAACCATAGTCCAAGTCTCTAGGTTGGTGGAAGGGAAAGAAAGGAAGTGCTCCCAGTGGTTCTAGATCTGATTGGGAAACTTCTGCCTCATGACTCTGTCCTTTGAGTCTTTGGACAGCAGCACAAAACATAACGATTTTTCTTTTTGAACAGACCCATTCTTTTTGATACCACAGGAGTTGTGGTTGGGTCGGCCATAGCCCCGGGATGTGGTTTAAGAGGATTACTGCCTAGCTGAGCCAAAATGTTTGCTTGTACCTGTTGGACCACTACAGCAAACCTGCTTATAGTGCGTTGTGTATTTCTGTAGTACTTTTGCATTTTCCATACAGACAGAAAACTTTGCAAGTCAATCACTGTTGTTCCCATGGTACTGTAAGAAAAATAAGGAAAAAGAAAAAAAAAAAAAAACCAGCCAATCATTGCGTGTACAGAGCTAAAAACTGTAATTAAGAGAGCCTGTTGGAAAAAAAAAAACAAAAAAAACAAAAAAACAACTGTTGCCTTTTTTTCTTGTATAAAAGAGAATTTTTGACAAAAATTTAGCTGTGAGGAATGTGATATGTGTTTATATTTCTGAATATAGAACAAATTGATTCATGGGGATATATTTTAATGTAAACTAAATCAGGTATGTAAAGTTGTTTTAAAATGGGAGACTATATAAGTAATTCTCTAAAGCTTTAGTTGGTTTGAATTATCATCATTTCCTCCATGGTGAGCCTGCTTGTGAATTATTAAGCACTTGTTTGCATTCTCTGTTTTTCACTCATTTATTTCTTGCAGTGTGCTATGGACTTAATGCTCTTTCTGTATTGATGAAAAGCAGTATGTGGGCCAATCTTTTCATAAAACACTATGCATATATAAATACTACATTGTTCATAGCTTTATTTGACTTATGGGTTTATACGTAACGTTAGAATGAGTAGCTATAGTTGTGTGGACATTTATAAAAGAAGTTCCTTTCCTGGAACAGACACAATACACATTCTATAGCTAAAAAGGAGGGAAAAGTCTGTGAATGCTATTTTTATTATTGAAGTTTTCCATACAAAGCATACATTGAGCTGTAGTAAGGCTGAGGAAGAGTACAACTGAATAATGATGTTCTTTTCCATCAAATTCCTGAGAGTAGACTTGGAGATTTTATTCCCAAGACTCTACTGCTGGGATTCTTCTCACTAGTTCTAACAAAATCTGTGATGTTAAATGACTTATACTCTCAATTGTGGTCCAGAGTTTTAAATAAATGAAATCAAGGTGGATTTGGGGAGTATATCCTGAAGTTAACACCTCGATGTCCTTCTTGTTGTAAGATGATATTTGACATTTTTAAATCTATGTGCTACCCACCTGGGCTTGTCTCAATCTGTGGACTTTTTGGTGTGGCAGTTTCAACTGAATTCCACACATCATATTTGTTTGGAAATATTGTACTGTATAGGGACTATGCATTAAGCAGAAAGATAGAGTTTTTGTTGAACTACTGTAACCTTAAATTGGAAACTGATTCTTGTGAACCTACTTTCCTTAATCCCGTTCCCCTACTTAATGTAAATGTCTTGATGAGAGATGATGGATGAGTATTTTGTATGATGAAATCAGACGATTTAGGCTTTTATCTCCCTCCGTTACACAGTTGATGCCTGAAAGAATGTTGGTGGGGGGGGAGGACTCAACACCCTAATTGTATTTTTTAAGTTTCTTTTGTGAAAGATTTTTTAATGCATTTTTACTGTAAAAATACATGGAAATGTATGCATTCCACAACCTCTATTGCTTCTGCACTGATATCTTCCTTGTCTCTATGTTGTCTCAAATGTATCAGGGTCAAGTAATCAACTGAGGGCCCCTGACTCCAACTCAACGAAATGCCATTGTGCTGAAAGAGCGGGACCCATGCCGTTGCAGCAGCATAGAGAGCCTTGCTACTCAAAGTGTGGTCTGTGGACCAGCTGCCTCATCATCACTGAGGAGCTTGTTAGAAATGCAGACTCTCAGTCTTATTCCAGACCTACTGAGTCAGAATGTGCGTTTAATAAGATCCTCAGCTATGTCATATGCACATGAAAGTTTAAACAGCACAGCATAGTATAGCCTAGAACCCTGGTAATAAACCCTGCCAAACTACAAGCTTCATCACTTATGGTGTGATTCTTGGGCACATTTCTTAAACTCCTCTGAAGCCTCCTTTTCCTCATCTACAAAGGGACATACTTCACAGAGCTAAAGAAAGATGCACATCTTTGGCAATCAGAAGAGTCCTCAGTAAATGACACAACCTTTTTGAGGAGGATTTCTGCATGGTAATGAGTACTCTACTCTTTTTGATGTCCTGGTTTATTTTCCAATCAAAATGAAGAAAAACAATTTTTTTTTTTTTTTTTTTTTTTTTTTTTTTTTTTTTGACACAGGGTCTCACTCTGTCTCCCAAGCTGGAGTGCAGTGGTACAATTGCAGCTCACTGTAGCCTCAACCTCTCAGTTTCAACTGATCCTGCCTGCTCAACCTCCCAAGCAACTGGGACTACAGGTGTACACCACCATGCCCAAATAATTTTTGGTATTTTTATAAAGATGGGATTTTGCCCTGTTGCCCAGGCTGGTCACAAACTCCTGTGCTCAAGCAATCTGCCCAACTTAGCCTCCCAAAGTGCTGGGATTACAAGCATGAGCCACAATGCCTGTAAGAAAAATATTTTCTCACTGTATTAAAATAGGGAAGAAGGCCTTTTAATTATAAATAGTATGACACATACTACTTAACAAAATATTACACTTACCATTGCCAAGGAATCTGAAAGAAAAATGCTGTGCTGTGAAAACAAAGTCATCTCAAAGTCTAACTTCAGGAGGTAGATATATATGTGGAATTAGACATATTCCCAAATCACACTAGATACAAAAGTTAATCATTCCCAAGTACCTGACGTGCATGTGGGTTGATCAGGTCGTTTTGAATAACTTCTGAGTCTCCTTAACACAGTTTTTGGGTTGTTCCTTTTTATGACTTAGTGTTTGGGGTTTTCCTCCAGAACCTAAGTTCCTGGGTGGTCAAAAAGCATTTTGTTGAATAGTAGGCCTTCCTGCAGTCCATCTCCTATGCTGTATTTTGCTTTATTTTGTCACCAAGATGGTAATATGGACTCTGCTCACTTCCCTGGTATCTCCTTTATTAAAGATGGCACCTCAAAGTGGTCCGTGGCTTAACCAACAGTTAGAGCTGTTTGTAAATCCCTTATGTCAGGCAGGTTCTTTACCTGCCATAGTTAACCACACCACAGGTGCTGAGACTCAATTATGCCATCAGGATTTTTCCAGCTGGTGGGCAATCCAAGACCACCTTTGGTGGCCTGCATTAATCGTAAGAGAAAAAGCCCCTTTGACTTCCTCCAAGTGATTTCTCCTGTGAGGCAACACCATCAGCATCGTGGATGTTTAGCACAGTCTGATGCAAGTGCTTTGGCAATACACATCATTAGAAGCTTATGTGAAGGGAAATGTCCTTTCCGACACAATTATTTGGGGTGCTTTTGGTGGGAGTGGATCTTCTGTGAAAACTTTTTGACTACTTCCTCCCTCCTCCAAGAGATGTCTTTATGCATTGTGGTCATTGTCAGGGCAAGGGGAGAATGGTTTTACCTCGTTAGTGTAGATATTAGGTGTCCGTTGGATGCAAAGCACAGGATCTCTTTGAAAGTACATGGATTTAAGCAAAGTAGTAATAACCATTGCATTATACAGTGAATACTCAAATATTGCCTGCGACTGCTACCCTTGACTGCCTCACCTTTCCACCTAACTGAAAAGTCTTTGTTGTCATGTCTCTGGAGAGAATAAAGGCATGGTCTTCACAGCTGAGAGCTTGGAACACCACTCCAGTAAGTGCTATACTGTATCCCTCCAAGGATAAATTCTCTTCGGTCTTATAAGATTGTAGAATTAAAGGGACAATAGCTCAGAAAGGCTGCTCATTCCTACATGTGTAATAGGCAAGGCTTGCTACTTTCTCATTTTTTCCACACATTTATTGAAGACCAGCTCTGTGCCAGGTACATGGTGGGGCTAGAAATGCCTGGTTCCTGGTCTCAAGAGCTCGTAGTTTCTGGGGAGAAGTCAAATGCTCGCAAACTGCATACCAAACAAAAGCACAGGGTCTTCTGATACCAATTAATAGGAGATTTAGCCAGATTGAAGAAGGTCTTAATTCAACTGGGGCTAGAAGGAAGAGAAGGTTAATCGGTGAAAGAAGGAACAAAGAGCAGGCTGAGCAAAGGCCCAGGTGCAAGGGAGTGTGGTCTAGAAGGGAAGGGTTGCATTATGAAGGGAACGAGGGTTATGCTGGGCTTGTCTTGTTCCAGATTTTAGACGTCAGAATAACAGGAGACCATTGAAGAGTTTTAACAGGGCCTCCAGTGAGCTGTGTGTGTTCAGGGAGGGAGTGGTGACCAGCTCAGGTTTAAGTTTCTGAAAGATGGTCTCCAGCAACACAGGAGGGCAGACGTGGAGACAGGTGGAGAGAATCTATTTAGGCACAGGGGCCTATCCAGGGCAGCAACTGTTACCATGAAAACCCCTCTTGAACCACGCAGTTCTCATAGTTCATAAGTCCCTAAGCCTGTGTTTACCTTCCTCTTACTGAAACAGTTCATTTTATTTCCAACCTAAATCATTCTGCTTCTCTTCCCTATACCTTAATTAATACATACAGAACACTTCGTACCCAATTTCTTCTGTTAGATAAGGTCCATCATTTACTATTCTACTGGGTTTTCTACAGGTTTACAAATTCCCGCCTTACTAGCCTTTTTTTCTTCCAGATCCTTGTTTCAAACCTAATCTTATTTTTACTTTTTTATGAAGTTGACCGCCTGTTTCTTAAGTTACAGAAGCCTGTCTATGTATTATCCAGTCTTGGCTTGCCATTCCCCACATTTGAGTGTGAAGAAAGGAACTCCTATGATACCCCATTTTTAAAAGCAGTGTTTTTATTTACAAAACTAGTGCATATTTACAATAAAAGATTCAAGCATCAGGAAAGTATAAATATAAAGTGGCATTCTTCCCTGCACCTGTCATTCCCAATCTGCAGAAATAACTATTATTAACAACTTGGTTCATGACATTCCTAGTCTTTTTCTATGTGTGTGGATGTGTGTGTGTGTGTGTGTGTGTGTGTATACAACTGTGTATGTATATGTGTGTGTGTACATACAGCTTTTGTGGAAAAAAAAATGGGCCATTAGTCCTTACTATGTTATGAACTGTTCCTGTATCTTATAAATTGTGGGTATTTCTCCAAGTTAGGAGTATGTATGTGTATATAGATACACACACATACATTAAAATAAAGCCTCTTATACCCAACTCATTCCCATTCTCTGTCCTTCTCTCTCCCGATCTCTCGGATTTGCTTTTTCACGGTTCTCTCTGCCTTTTCCCCATTTCACCTACACATTCCTCTCCCTGTAGCAGGCAGAGTAATTCTTTTAAAATGTCAAACGAAAGGTCAAAGTCCTTACAGTAGGCTCTGAGGTCCTCCAGAACGGGGTTGGCTCCTCCTTTCCTCTCTGGCACAGTCTGAGCCTTAGGGGCCTTGCTCTAGCTGGTCCCTCGCCTGGGACTGCTTTTTCCCCAGATATCCGTGGCTGACTCCCTCGTTTTATTCAAATCCTCACTCAAGTGTTATTCTTTCAGCGCATTCTACCCAGATCACCCTGTTGAAGGTTGCAACTTGATTCCTGTGTTCTACTCTTTTCTCCTCTGCAGCACTCAACACCTTCTAACATGCTGTGTGGTCTCCATGCTTACTCATGATCTCTGTTGTTTATCACCTGCCTGCTCTGTAATCAGGGCCAGCTTTGTGGGCATGCAAGCTGTGCAGTCACACGGGGCTTTGTACTTAGCAGGGCCCTTTGCTTGAGGTAATGCTCTGCTCTCATGGGCTTGAATTTTCAGTAGTTTTTTAATAAGGACCCCCACATTTTCAGTTTGCACCAAGTCTTGCCATTTATGTAGCTGGCCTTTTCTAGAATAAGCTTCTTCATAAGTTTCATGAGGATGAACCTTTGTTCTGAATCTGATGAATTCCAAGGTCCTGGAGTAGTGCCCAGCATATAGTTTGTATACTGAGTAAACAAAAGTACTGTGTTGTCTCTTAATAGTTGCATATTCTAAAGCTGACCACAATTTACTTAACCAGTCCCCTTGGACATGCAGTTGCTATTATAAAAACATGCCGCAGTGAACAACCTTATACTTAAAAACTGGTACCCTTAAGTGGTTTGTTTAAATACTTTTGAAGGGATAAATTGTGACTCCTAATCCTTCTTTGTTTCTGGTGACACCAATGTTACTGAGAATTTGCATTCTTTTATTGGGAGCAGCTGTTTTTAGCAACGTGGTTGCAGTCTATGGGACCTATTTCCCATCAGATGAGAATTGCCAGGCTTAGAGGAGCCACCAACCCAATGGTTCACAGCCTTGGGTGCACACTGGAATCATCTGGGAAGCTTGAAAGGCCCTGATGCCTGGGCACACTTCCAGAGATTCTGACGTAGTTGGTCTGGATGTAGCCTGGGTTTATAAAAGGCCCAAGGTGATTTTAACAGAGAGCCATAGCTTTGTCCATCAGCTTTAACCCTATAGCCTGAGTGGGATTGAATGTGTCTGCTGCTTTCTCTTTTCTTTATAAGGTGTCTATTCTGGCCTCTTTAAGGTTGCAATGATGCAGCAGCTCAAAGAAAAGATGGTGTGAGATTATTTTCTCAAAGTAAACTAGGAAACCTTCCTACTTGCATAAAGTTATTAGCCAAATATGAACATAATGGGCATGTGTATATCAATTATGCATTCTGTTTTATATGCCTGTCACCACTGAATTTATTCACTAATAGGGACAGTTATCCTCAATAAGAACAGGTCAGAAACACCATTATTTAACCAAGATTTAGCTAGAGTATTTTTTCACTGAAATTCTTTTGAGAAATAGTTTATGTTTTTATTTAAATAGAACATGTGGTATGTTAACAAGAGAATATTGAATAGTTAACAATTAGCAGTCATGAAGAGGGAAAATTATTTCTCACAAGTTCTTAGTTTCCAAAGTATCTATGATGCCTCTGCCCCCGTCCCCATCTCTACCCACAACTAATTTTAACAGGCAACTTTGGGGCTGAAAAATAATTGTGTTATGAGTGAAGAAGTGGAGAGTGACGTTCCTATGACCAAAATTACATATAAGCCTTAAAATTTAGGGGAAAATATTGTTGGGAAGATGCTACTGACAAAAAGTGTCATTTACCTAGAAGCTCTAGTATCAATGGAAGCAACTGTAACATTGGTCCAGTCCACTGGCCCAGAATGCACCATTGATATGACCAGCCCTAACTTGAGACCAAAGGAGAAATCAAAACCACATTTGAAACAGTCATGAAATCCAGAACCAGATAGTAACCCTCTTTCATTGGCTGCAGAATGTGGCAAGACTATTGAAAATGTCATCTATCTCTCCATCTATCTATAGCCATCCCTTCCAGGAGGAATTTTATGAGGCATATTTTCCACTTATCCCTTGGAAATTATACCTCAGATGACCTTAACTCATTCCATCGTCTTCTAAAAATATAAATCAGGCCAAAGCAGTTTGTTAACAAAATATGTACCAAATATTATGTTCCAGGCTTGATGCTGCGTCAAAACAAAAGCAATAAAACTTCAACCTTCCTGAAGTTCAGAGGCTGCCAGGAAAGACAGACATTGGATAATTGAGTTAAATTGTGGTAAGAGCTATGGAGTGTATGTGGTGCCCTTGAGTGTCTATAACTGGGGGACTTAATCTGGATAGAACAGAAAAAAGGAGGCAAGAAGGAAGAGCTCTCTCCAAGGAGAAAGCAAGACCTGGGCAAAGGCCTCATGGCCAAGGGTGTGTGTTTTATTCCAGGAGTACAGGGAAGGCCCATGAAACTGAAGCTTTACCAGAGCCACGGGGAAGAAACAGAATCAACTGAAATGTGTCTGTGAGCCTTAGGCAGAAAGACTTACTGCCTATTCCCATAAGGGGAGAAAAGAGAGACCAAAAAACCTTTTTAGTGGGGACCAAGTGACCCTCCCCATTGCTAAAATAAAAAGCAGTGAGTACAGCCCATATTCAACATCTGGATCGTCCTAAAACCTATTAGAATTACCACAGACTATGTGAAAGGAAAATCATATGTTGGTCTCCTTTTTACAAAGAAGTAAAGATTTTATTTATTCTTTCTACACTTGAACTGGGGGTACCTTTGTTTCCAGTTGCTTTCTTTTAACTGGTCTTATTGGAAACTTGTAACGCGGAACACATTTCCTGTAGATAGACGGACAAAATTATTGTACGCTGTCACGGGCCCTGTGGAATCACCCCAGGAGTCTGGGTGTTGATGTTTTCTCCCCTCAACCTATTTCAGTTTTATTTTTGAAATCTATTTCATGGGGGTTATTTTTATTACTTTGGTATATTTTTTCTGGATTGGTTTTTGTTTCACTCTTTATTTTTATTAAAAATGTATTCCCTCTCTCTTCCTGGATTCCGATAAAATGGATGAGAAATTTCACAGGTGAATGCCTGGGTAATTAAAATGTCTCAATCTTCGTTCCTATTAGTGAGCTTTATTTTGGGTTTTGACAAAACGGTTCTTTTCTCTTGCCTCTCCCCAACTATGTCATTGATGATTACACTGAAACAGTGGGAAATGATCTGGTCCATTTATAGAATTTAGACCAGAAGGAATTCCATAATCTCTATGATTTTAAGCTACTTTCATGAGGGGCCAGATGTGGGCGTCACCAAGAACATGATTCAGGCTTTGAGAAGACTAAGAAGAGCAGTTGAGACCAAAATTAAAAAACAAAAACGAACAAAAAAAAACCCTTAATACTTTGTTTTATGATGCAAGTAATGTATACTATATTAGCTTGGTTTTTTTAAAAAATCCAAATAGCGTAAGATAAAAACTCTTAGCCACTCCTCTCCTCAATTCCAGTCTCTTCCCAGAGCTAATCACTGTTGCCATATTGGGACTCTTCTTCCAGACATGTCAGTGTATCTGCTAATGCACAAACATATGTGTGTGCGTTCGTGTGTGTGTGTGTGTGTGTGCATGTGTGTATGTTTTGTCTGTGGGGTTCTAAAATTACAAGTGCATAATAATGTACCTATTGTTCAGTGGTGTTATTTTCTTTCACTTAATTCATATTTTGGATTTGTGCCTTTTTTTAAACTACTAAATAGTGCAGTCATCCCTTGGTCTCCATGGGGGGCTGGTTCCAGGGTCCTCTGCAGATACTAAAATCTAAAGATGCTCAAGTTCCTGATACATAATGGTGTAGTATTTGCATGTAACCTACATCCTTCTATATGCTTCAAATCATCTCTAAATTACTTATAATACCTAATACAATGTAAATGCTATGTAAATAGTTACACTGTATTATTTAGGGAATAATGACAAGAAAAAGGTCTGTACAAATTCAGTGTAGACAATTGTTTTCTCGACTATTTTTGATCCATGATTGGTCAAATACACAGGTTTGAGGGCCGACTGTATTGGTTAGCTAAGGCTTCCATAACAGAATGCCACAAACTGTGTGGCTTCAATGACAGAAATGGATTTTCTCACAGTTCTGGAGACTGGAAGTCCAACATTAAGGTGTTGGCAGGTTTAATTTCTGGTGAGGGCCCACTTGCTGACTTGCAGATGGCCACCTTCTCACTGTGTCCTCATGTGGCCTTTTCTCTTTCTGCATACCCCTGGGGTCTTCTCCTCTTCTTAAAAGGACACCAGTCTTATCACATTAGGACCTTACCCACATGACCTCACTTAACCTTCACTGCCTCTTTTAAAAGTCCTGTCTTGAGATACAGTCACATTGGAGATTAGAGTTGTAACTTACGAATTTGGGGGGTACATAATTTAGTATGTAGCAGATGGTACATATCTTCTATACTTTAGTATATTGAACTTTGTCTGCCATGGGATAAATTCCTTTACCTTATTTCTTAAAAAACTTAATATAGTATGATTTTGCCTCCTTGGTCTAAAAGTATTTAAGATTTCCTTTACCTCCAAGGCTAGGGGGAGGCAAGAGAGAGGTAATGGAGACGGGGAGGGATGGTGGGGAGAGATTGATTTTTTTAAGGCTAATGTCCAATTACTCATTCTCAATAGCCCACAGGGTTTTCAGCTGCTTCTCTGCCTGCTAAGCTACAAAGTGGGAGAATTTGGCATTTGAGGATCCAGCGTTGGAGGAGGCAGGCAAGGCCAGAAATGTCCTGTGTGGGCTGCAACCTTCCTTGAAAATTAGCATTGCCAGTGGGAAGCCTGAGGAGATTTAAAAAGCTGTGGGCCCCAGGCAGACAACCCCAGTTCTGTTTCCAGTCGCTACACAGACTGAGTTGTCTGGGTGAACAGCATCCAGTTAACAAAATGCAATGTTCACCAGTCTGTGCATCTTTAAAGGATCTTCTGTGTGCTGGCTCACCAAATCCCCTATGTCATGGGAAAATCTGAAATTCTCTGTTCAACTGGATCAGAGTAATGGCTCAGGGAAGACAAAAATTTTTTTTTATAATCTACAGGGGCTCTCTGGATATGTGCAATACTGGAGTGAAACACTCAGACCTCTTGTCTAAGCTAGTGGTTCTCAGGGGCAATTTTGCCCCCAGGGTACAGTTAGCAATATCTGCAGACATTTTTTGTCACAACTTGGGGAAGAGGGTGGTGTGCTACTGGCATACAGTAGGTAGAGGCCAGGGATGCTGCTAAACACCCTACAGTGCACAGGACAGCCTCCCACAGTGAGGAATGAGCCAGCCTGTATTAGTCCATTCTCACACTGCTATGAAGTAGTGTGAGAATTACCTTCAAGTTACCTGAGACTGGGTAATTCATAAAGAAAAGTGGTTTAATTGGCTCACAGTTCCACTGGCTGGGGAGGCCTCAGGAAACTTACAATGATGGTGAGAGGCAACTTCTCACAGGGTGGCAGGGGAAAGAATGAGAGCCAAGCAGAGGAAGCCCCTTAGAAAATCATCAGATCTCATAAAAACAGCATGGAAAAAAACCATCCTCATGATTAAATTATCTCCACCTGATCCCACTCTTGACATGTGGGGATGACTACAATTCAAGGTGAGATTTGGATGGGGACACAGCCAAACCACATGAAACCCCAAGTGCCATCAGTGCCCAGGTTAAGAAACTCTGTTCTGAGCCAAATGATAAAGATCTGTTCTGAACAATATTCTCCCTTGCATTTAGGAGAATAATTTCGAAGAATGTTGACATCTTAATTTTGCAGAAGATGTAATTTTAGGTAAGTCGGCATTCCTCCGAAATTGCTGATTTGAATGCTGCTTTGAAACAGTGGGTATCTCAGTAAGCGATTTCCTTTTCTATGTTTCAGATGGCTACTGAGGCAGTCTTCAATCTATTAGTCATAACATACAGGATTCTTGGAGAACAGTTTGTGAAATCCGAAGCCATTCTATGTTTGGTTACATTTTCAGTTGTGTTACTTCTCACTATCAAGTGGCCTTATTTAAATTTCAGCCACCACTAAAGCTTTACTTTGAATTTAATAATAATGCACACCTCACAAGGTGTTACGGCAAATAATTAGTTAACTTTGGTAAGGTGCTTTGAAGATAGAAAGTCCACTCTGAGTTCTATTACAAGTAGGCAAATTAGGCAACTTTTAACCCTGAATAACGGCTTTGATCCTGCCTGCCCTCTCACATACCTGAGCAGTTTAGTAGGAGGAAGGATATTGGAGTAAGCAGTCATGGTCAGCAGTGGAAAATAGCTATCATTTGTGATAGCTATTTTCTGATTATTTTAATGGTGAGATGAAGAGGAAAACATCCCAAGGGAAATTAATATCCCTTAGTAGTGATGGAAGACTTCAAGTTATTACTCCTGAAACCCCAATAGGTAAACTAGATAAATGGTGTATTCTCTCACTCATATTTATTCATTCATTCTGTCTCTTCCTCCCTCTTTGCCTTCTTACTGCCCCTGCCCTTTTGCCAAGAGGAAAGCATGATTACCAGACTCTGCTGAAACTCTATCGAGTAAACCACAGGTTACATTCAGGAAATCTTCATTTTCTGTTCAGCTTCTATCTTTTAACTCCTCTAAAGGTTTCCTCCCTTTTCCTTATTACCATCACCATTGTTACTGTCATCATCATCTTGTATTTGCACAGCCCTTTGCAGTTTGAAAAAAAAAAATGAAGTCAAAAAGCACCTCCAGTGTGTCAGGCACTGTCCTGGGACTCCATCTAATCCTCAGAACACCTATTAGGATGGGTAAAAATTATCTCCTCTTTACAGATATGATAACTGAGGTTCAGAGACTACTATGAAGACCATGGTCACTGAGCTGGGAAGTGATGCTGGGATTGCTAGTTCTAAAGTCGGTGTTGTATTGTTTCCGGAAGCTTAAGCTAAAAGAAATTTCACAGCACCTTGTTTTTCATCTGACTGTTGTCCTCATGGGAGACTAGTAGGGAAGGTAGCATCTTCTCTGCTTTTCAGATAAGGAAAGAGAGGAGTAAAAGGGTTTGCTTGCCAATACCAAGTTAGCTGGTGCCTCGCCTCGCTCACCGCTCACACATGCCTCACCTCCTGCAATTTGGCTTCCACATCGCACCCTGGTGGCCCTCAGCCATCAAGGCTACCGGTCCTAACAGACAAGTCCGGTACTGCCTTTCCTCTCTTCCCTTTCTGCAGCCTGGGCACAGGAGACCACTGCCTCCTGGAATCTCTCCCCTTGGCTTTGACATTTCCTTTCTTCCCCTGTGCTGGGTCCCCTCCCTTTGATTTCTCCTGGTCCCTCTGCCCCCTTTATGCACTGATGCCTCCCCAGGAATCCCTCTTGGGCATTCTTTTCCACTTTGATGATTTCATCTATTTCGATTGTTTAGATCAGTGGTTCTAACCTTTGCTGCATATTAGAATCACATGGGGATCTTTCTAACTTCTGGACTGCACCATAGACTAACGGAGAATCTCTGATCATCAGTATTTTTGTTTTTTCCCCGTGTCTTTCCTGTGATTCCAAAGTGCAATCAAGTGTGCAAACCAGAGGCAGACTCATCTCTTCCCTCAATACGATATCTACATCTCCACATGCTTACTCTGTCCTGCAGACACTTTAAACTCAGCACATTCAAAGAGTAGAGTTGTCAGATTTAACGGGTAAAAATACAGAAGGCTCCGTTACATAGGAATTTCAGATAAACAACAAATCATTTTTGAGGGTATGTCTCAAGTATTGCATGGTGCTGTCTGGAAGTTTAAAATCTCTCCCAGGTGATTCTATTCTGCAGCAAAGTTTGGAACCACTGAGCTAATCCATGGAAACAGGTGAAATACTTTTAGGTTAAGCATATCCCAAGTATTGCATGAGGCATACTTACGCTAAAAAATGATTTGTTGTTTATCTGAAACTCAAATGCAACCGGGCCTCCTGCAATGAATCTGGAAGGCCTCCCAAAGAGAAAATTACCTCTCTTGGAATTGCCTCTCTGCCTCTGCCCAGTAGCTCAGGGAAAAGCTTTACCATCCTATCAACCCAGTGGTGAACTTCAGAGCCTTCTTTAACCCATTTCTTTCTCATTCACCCTTGCATACAATCAATCACCTTTGACCATCCCTCTGCAATCCTGAAATGCTTTGCAAATCTTTCCCTGTCACTCCTTTGCCAGTGCCCATGCCATTGCTGTAAGTCTGCTCTCCTCTGCCATCTCATTTTTTGGGGGATTATGTTAAGTTTGTACCTGGATCTCTTTGCCTCTGCACTTTCCTCTAACAATCCAATTTTCATGATTGAGCAAAATAACCTTTTAAAACACATCTGATCATGGCACCGTTCCCCATAAAAGCTTCTGATGGCCACTCATTGCTGAAAGACAGGGCAGCCATGTGCCTCACAGATCAGACTCTAACTCACCCCAGCTCCAGGCCTCCAGTCCTAGAACACAGCCTGGCTCTTTCCTGCACTTTGGCTTCTGATTGGTCTGGACCACCTCACAAAATTCTGCCCATTCAAGGCCAGACAAAAACAAAATAAAAACCAACAAAACCAAATCCACCTTGGAGTCACCCTTTTCACTTTCTGATATATTAGTTATTCCTGTGAACCCTTCCTTCCTTATAATTCTTTCCAGCTGCCACTCATTTTCCCCTTTCTCACCACGAATTCTCTTTCGAGATCTCAGCATCTTGCACCTGGGCTCATGACATAGCTTTCTGGTCGGTCTCGCTGCTTCTACGCTTGCCTCTGCCTCGTGTGGGACTTCTGAAGCAGGTAAGATCTTGTCACCTATGTGCCTATGTGGGCCCTTCCTATGTTGTTACACCTACTTCCCTTGCTGGTATGGCCAGCAATTGTTTAGAATACACTGGCTGGACTTCCATTTAATGGCCAGGATCTGAGCTGCACTGCCTGTGAGCTTTCTCTGGCTGGTGGAGCCAGGTCTCATGCAGCCAGGAGGCTGGCAGTGCTCAGCTGCCCTCAACCCATGATCGACAGACCTCGGGTGGATGAGCTGCACTGTTTTTCAGAGTTCCCCAACAGGGTTAAGCACAGTTGCCCACAGGGGTGATTTGCTTGTTAACATCATTCATTGGCTCCGTCTGTTCTTCCTGTATTGGCATTTACTGGGCTCACCTTCCAAATTAGCAATTTGCCCTCAAATCCTTTTGACTCAGAGCCTGCTGCTTGGGGCCTCCAAACTAAGACACTGGTAAAGTAAACTTCTCAGTGTGTTAGACCATTCTTACCAATGTGCTTGATGAGTGGGAGAACATACAAAACTGAAGAACTGTACGGAATCAAGAGAATAAATGACTTTTCACGATACCATAAGGCTGACCTTCTCTTTTCCTCATTCTTATTGAAACCTATTCCTGAAACTGGAGAGAATTCCTACGATAAGCTCTTTTGAGGTATGCCTGTGTGACTCCCAACAACCCCTTCAGCGCCCGGTTCGCCCACAAAGGAAGGGTCCTGGGAACCTTGTTTACAGTCTCTGACCCTGGCCATAGATATAGAACCAGAGTGGACTTTATTTGCTAAGCTGGGCAAATAAAGACTGATCTCAAAGGGATATGGAGTTAGGATAAGACAGTTTAGCTCAATCCCACCTGAAAAAAATAAAACAGAAACAATGAAACAGCCATTTTCCATCACACAGTAATTACCACCTGGGCTAAAGCTAGTTTACACAGATAAAAATAAAGCAGACAGAGACGAGAGGAGGAAGGTACTCACTCTCTTGGTCCCTGGTCGCTTTGCAGCCCCTTCCTAAAGCTCAGCTGGATGTCTGTCCGTGGCTTCTGAGAGAAAACCTGTATCCTTGTGATGTGTTTTTATTTTTCTTCCTCCTTAGCTGGCTCAAGTTGGTTTCTGTTACTTGCAGCCAAGGGGTTCTAATAAATACTGTTTCCATGGAGCTTGCTACAAAAGAAATGAGACATCTTTGATGTGCTTTCCTGGTGGAAGATTTTTGTTCAGACTACTCGGATGTCCAACAATAAGCATCCAGTGCCCAAAGGAGCTGCCTGAAGGAAGGTAGGGAGCACAGTGCGTTGTTTTTGTTTCTCGACAGGCTTTTGTTTTTTGTTTGTTTGTTTGTTTTTTCTTCTTTTAATTTGACCATACAACTGGAGTATTTTGGTGCCATTTGGCTTCGTAAGATGTCTCTGTTAAGTCCCAACACTGGGACATAGGCATAACCTGTAACAATTATCCTTAAAACTATAAAACACTTCTCTTAAGCTTGTTAAATATGGGAAAATGAGCAATGCCGTCTTTCGACTATCTTAAAAATGTAATGTATCGGAACACAGGTTTTCAAAGAATCCACGTCAATCAGATAATTCTGTCACCCTCCCTCTGCTTAAGTGGTATTCCTGTCCTGAAAGCATGCCAGTAATGAGATGGTGTTGTAGTGGTCAAGCTGGTAGATTGGCTGCACTGATGACTCCAGTTAAGGGCTTCTCTGTATTCATTCTTTTCATCCTGAACCTTTAGAGTCCTGTTTCAATGCAATTCTGGGCTAACCTTGTGACTTACCGTAGACAAAAGAAAGCAGAGGAAATGAGAGCATCACTGTTCTGGTTCTAAGTCTCAAAAGGTCTTGTACACTTCGCTTGCTCTCTGGCACAGTTGGTCTTGCTCACTCTTAGACTCCAGCCATGCCATGAGAAGAATCCCTGGCTAGTGTGCTGAGGCATGAGAGACCAGGTGGAGCAGAACCCAGTCATTCCAGTCAAGGCGGTCTGAAACCAGCAAGCCCTACCCAACCTACCACTTGACTACACATGCTTGGGCAAGCCCAGTCAAGATCAGCAAACCAGGCCAGATTAATCCAGGTAATCCATAGACTTTGGAGAAATGGTTGTTATTTTGGGCTACAAAGTTTTGGAGGTGATTTATTACACAGCCCTATTGTAATAACAAGCACAGCTGATATATCACCAGATACTTATTCTGTTGGAATTTCAAATGCCTAAATCCCTAACATGAAACTTGAAAAAAAAAGATACTTTTTTTCAGATGTCTATAGATAGAACTGTAATAGTTCTGTCTACAGGTATTATGATAGAATTTTTAACAAACCTATTGAAAGCTGTTTTGTGTGTGTGTGTGTGTGTGTGTGTGTGTGTGTGTGTGTGTGTTTTCTGAGATGCAGTCTCACTCTGTTGCCCATGCTGGAGTGCACTGGCATGATCTCACCTCGTTGCAACCTCTGCCTCCCAGGTTCAAGCAATTCTCCTGCCTCAGCCTCCCAAGTAACTGGGATTACAGGTGAGCACCACCACATCCAGCTAATTTTTGTATTTTTAGTAGAGACGGGGTTTCATCATGTTGGCCAGGAGGATCTTTAACTCCTGACCTCAGGTGATCCACCCATCTTGGCCTCTTAGAGTGCTGGGATTACAGGCATGAGCCACCATGCCTGGCTGGAAGCTGTATTCTAAATGATTGACTTAATGGGGGCTATACAATGTACCCCGAAGTCACTACAAAATCTTCTAAAAGATTAATCCTCTAGAGCAGAAGCAAGTGGGCATCTATAGCCCATGGGCCAAATCCTAGCCATGGTGTTTTTGTAAATAAAGTTTTATTGGAACACAGTCACACTTGATGATTTACATATTGTCTGTGGTTGCTTTTGTACTGCAACCTTAGAGTTGCATAATTGGGATAGACTGTACAGCTGCAAAGTCTAACATATTTATTTTCTGGCCCTTCATTTAAAAAGTTTGCCAACCCCTGTTCCAGAGAATCTGAAATTAGGGTTCCATGTGCTAATAATTGGAAGAGATGTGTTGTATGGATTAAGCTGGCCAGGGAAGAGAAAACAATGATTTCAAATGAAAAACAAAAACCTGAATTTGCAGGAGTAGATGCTCTTAATGGCAGCTATCCACTTGAGATGGAGATGTTTTGCACAGAGGCACGTGGGTGCAGCATGCTCCATGGACAGTAAGCAGGAGGTTACTTAGTTAATGACCAATAGCAATTTCTCAGCTCAACAACAGGAATCCCAGTTTGCTCTAAATATAAACTTCACCCTTAAACTCCTTAAAAATCACTTTTTTTCTGTAGTTAATAGCTCAGAGTATGTAATCTTTCTCCCTGGAGTGTAACTTTTTTTTGGAATGTAAGAAACCCTGAGAGAAAAAAAATTATAAATAGATTTGTTTCACTTAACTCTGCCACAGATTTACTGCTTAATAAATAAAGGGAGAGTCATGAAGATTAACCAAGATTCTCAGGGACACTGGATTCCAGATACCAAAATAATTTCTCTTATCAACTCTCATATTTCAGAAAACAATTGGGGGCAAACATGTACAGGTGAATGACGTAGATAAAATTTTTTGGCCAGGTATGGCGACTTACGCCTGTAATCCCAGTACTTTGGGATGCTGAGGCTGGTGGATCACTTGAGGCCTGGAGTTTGAGACTAACCTGGGCAATACGATGAAACCCTGTAGCTACTAAAATTACAAAAATTAGTGAGGCATAGTGGCATACACCTGCAATCCCAGCTACTTGGGAGGCTGAGGCACGAGAATAGCTTGAACCTGGGAGATGGAGACTGCAGTGAGCCAAGATCATGCCACTGTACTCCAGCCTGTTTGGCAGAGTGAGACTCTGCTTAAAACAAAACAAACAAACAAAATTCTACTTAAATTTGTCTTAGTTGAAATGTATGAGAGAGATGCATACTTTAAATGAGCAGCTCATAAGCCTGTGTAAAGTAAATCGTGTAAGTCACTTTATGCTGTGATTGTCCAGGCCTGTGTGCTGTTCCCTTCTTCTTGCCCCTTTGACTGACCCTGGCCATGGGTCCAGCATTGTATAAATGCCCCACCTGAAAGCCGAAGGAGCACTTCAAAGTAGAATTGCCCAAGAAGACAGCCAGTTCCTCCACCCGAACCTGTTTTTGCTCACTTCTCCCTAGCCCTGTTTAATGGCAGCACGCCCACCAAGTTGTTCATGCTCAGTCCTAGACACTTCCTTGCCTTCTGCTCCTTCTATATCCCAATGCAACACATCATCAGAGTCTGTCAGTCCTTCACTGAAGCAGAATCTAAAGCTGGCAACGTCTCCAAATCCCCATTGCTGTTATCACAGTCTATAGTGTGAGTGTCCCACTTTGATGCCTGGGCAAGCCCTGTAAGTGGTCCTATTGCTTCTGTTCTACCTGTTCACTTCTCTGCACAGCAGCCAGAGTGAGCTTTTCAAGGTGTACATCAGGTCAAATCCTTTTCCTGCCCCAACCTTCCAGTAGTTTCTCTTGCCACTCCGATTCCAAACCTCTCACCGCCATCTACAAAGCCCTGTGTGAGCTGGCCCTCACTACTTCTCTGACTTCTTCCTTTGACCATTTTCTTCTCCTCTGACTTTGGCAGTCTAGGTGCTCTCAACTTCTTCCTGCTCGTCCAAATCACCCGGCTTATTCCCACCTACATGCCTTTCATTGGCCCTTCCTTCTACCTGGAAGGCTGGCTCTTTGCTTCTCTCTCTTACTCTACTCCCAGTGGTTCTCAGCTGGAGTGCCCCCATAGGGGATACTGGGCAGTGTCTGGAGACATTTTTGGTTGTCACATCTGGGACAGGGGGGTGTTACTGGCTTCTAGTGGGTAGAGTCCAGGGATGCTGCCAAACATCCTACGTTGCACAGAACAACTCCCATAATAAAGAGTTTTCTGGCCTTTTATCAGTTGTGCAGAGGCTGAGAAGCCCTTCCCTGTTGAATTTTCTGCTCAAATATTTTCTCTTCTGAGAAAACTTTTTCCACCCACTCTTTCCAAAAAGGGCTTTTCCCCTCTTCTTCCTCTATTACTCTGTAGTTCCTCATCCAGTTTGACACTACCTAGAATTTGGGCATATAGTTCTGTTTTTTGTCTCTCATCCCCAGTCGAATGTAAGCTTCCTGAGGGCAGGAGCTCTGCCTGGTTTGCCACTGTTATTTGAGCATCCAGACCAATATCCAGCACATAGTGGGCCTTCAATATATGCCTACCCCTCTCTGAGACTTGGAGGGGTTAGGTCACACAAGGCTAGGAAGAAGGCAAGCCACTGGCTTGTCTATCAGCTCTTTTAAGCCACTGAACATATGCATATAATCCAAAGAAAAGCTTTGTGCTAGTTAAGAAAATGCAAATTTAAGACAATTTCCCTAGCATTCTTTTTCCAATTTTCTGTGCTTTCCCCATGCTCTGTTGCCAGTCCCTCCTATGTAGAAATTCTTTTTCCATTAAAATCCAGATACTCTCACCACTCCCACTTCCCTGCCAAATACTTACTTCTTGAACACCTCTGATTTCTCTTCCCAATTCAGACACGGCTACAAATACGGTGGAAATGCCAGGCAGCCTGAAGCCTGATGACACATGAGCTATCAGCAAACCCCACTGTCAATACTGGATTGATGGCTTGCATAACCTTGCTTTCTCTGCAGCTTTCCCCTCAGAGACAAAATTGCCAGTCGCCTTCAGCACCAACTTGGCAATAACAGAGGAAGCCTTGAAATGATTATCCTAATTTAAAGACAGCATGAATTCCTGGCTCTTTTTTAGGAATGTAAAATTGTGAGTGTCCTTTGTTCTTGCAAAAGTGGTGTACTTAAAAAAAAGTCATTTAGGTTGCCTTTTTGACTTTTCTGAACTTAAAGATTACTTCAAGTCTTATTTTTCAAAGACTTGGCATTTCTGTATTTTAACACTGGACATTTTAACTTCAGGCTTTGAATGTTTCTGTAGATTTTTTCTATTCCATTTCACCCCTGCTCCCCCAGCTCCCTCCTCCCCACATTCATCAATTGACTGCTCATTTCTTATGCTGAATAAATAGCCATCATCACCATGCAGATTGACAGAGGATGGCTGGTTGTCAGAGGGAGCCCCCAGCTGGACACCCCCTGGGTTGCAAAATGAAGGATGCCACTCTCTCCTTGCAAGAAGGTCTCAGACTTTTGCTGTGGGCTTGCCTTTTTGCCCTTATCAAAAGTGGTGTGCTTTTCACTGCTCCAAAGCCTGTTCCTCAATGAATTAATTTCTTGGCAACCACCATGGTGTGCAGCTGAGCACTTCAGTTTCTCATTTGGGATTTCCTGTCAACCTTGACCTCCCTTGGCTCTTGCTGGGAAAGTAGCCTACCGACTAGCCTGATTCTAGCTTCTCTTAGGCTGAATTACTCCTTTCTTACGAGACAAGCTGCATTTGTTCCCACTCCATAATCCCTCTGAGGTCTTCGACTTGAGAGAAGCCCTGAAGCTCTTTGAATCACATTTGAGCAGCAGTTGTGTTGGCTGCAAAATTTAAATTAGCCAAGCCCAGGAGAAAGTGACTAAGACAATTAATGTTTCAAGGAAGTAGTATATATGGGACATGAGGCAGTAGGTCACAGAGTGGAAAGAATTCAAGCTTTTGTAAGTAGTTGGCTCAAATTTGATTCAAATGCATATACACTGTGTAATCCACTGTCAGCCACTGAACCTCTCTGGGCTTTAATTTTCCCACAAAATGGGATGTACACTACCATTTTAGAGTTCGTGGAAGGATTCAGAATAGGGTATGAATAGTGCCTACCAAAGTGATGGAATCTTTTTTATTTTATTTTATTTTTTTTTTTATTTTTATTTTTCTGAGACAGTGTTTCACTTTGTCACCCAGGTTGGACAGTGGTGCCATCATCACTTACTGCAGCCTTGAACTCCTGGGCTCAAGCAATCCTCACACCTCAGCCTCTTAAGTAGCTGGGACTGCAGGCACATGCTACCACACCTGGCTAATTTTTAAATTTTCTGTAGAGGTGGAATACGACCATCTTGTCTAGGCTGTTCTCAAACTCCTGGGCTCAGGTGATCCTCCCAGCTCAGCCTCCCAAATTGCTGGGATTACAACAAAAATCTTAAATATGGCTTATTACTCTCTGTGAAAACCCCGGGCTAGGGCTTATGTTTCCATATAAATTCAGTCACAAGTGGGTTCTAATCAGATTTCTTTTAGTACCTATGTCTGTGACCTGAGGGCATATACTTCCCTTCCCTGGGCCTCTGAAATGCTACTCATTAAGGAATCTGAGATGTCTTTTTAGTGGGTGTACACTAACGTGAATCCCCTCAACCTCATGGCTTTGTTTGTGGTAAACTGTTTGGGTGGTTGACTGATTTTCTAGCCTCATTCGGTGAGCACTCTGAGCCTGGCTGAGGTTGAGTTGCCTCAGCCCAGCCTGTTCTCCTGGGCACCTGCTGAAGAACTGTTATAACTGGCTTTGAAAAACAACAGCCCTTACATTTGTGTTGAGCTTTAAAGCTTTGTAAGGTGGCATGAAAATAAAATGTCTCATTTATAATCCCTTATAAACCTGAGAGGTGAATATGACCATTTTGTGCCCATTTTGTAGGTGAGTAAACTGAGGCCTTGGAGTATAATAATTTGCCCAAGCTTGGACAGTTAGGGGATTAAAGCCAGATTTCCCACCCCACTGGCCTCTTCAATACAGCGTACATGTGGTGGTCTCCACTTTCAGACTGAGGGATGCCTTGGCTCCAGGGGCTCAGAACCGTCTGACACTGTGCTGATATTTAGCCTCCATTAAACCATTGCCTCTTCAAACCTGAGTAGTTTCCCCTTGTTTCCAACTTGCAGTCAGTAATAGCTTTTCAACAAAGGGCCTGGATGCCTTTTGAGAGAGCATGAATGGATAATAATGATGGCGATGATGAGAATAATAGCGTCTAATGTTTATTCAGGACTTTCAAAGGCACGGTGGTAAGTGCTCAACAAAAGTGACTTTATTTAACTCATTTAAGAAGCTTCATAATGCGGAAGAGCTTCCGTGCAGAAACTTGTGTCTCTATTCCTATGTGATGAAAGGGAAAACTAAGACTTAGAGAGGCAGGGTCACTTGTCTAGTATCACATGACAGGTATGTGGAAAAGCCAGGAGTAGAACTCGGATTCTAAAGCCCATATGCTTCACAGTTCAGTGCTGTCCTGCAGTATAGTTTAAACTAACCTTTCTTTCTTTCTTTCGTTCTTTTGTTCTTTCGTTCTTTCATTCTTTCTTCTTTATTTCTTTCTTTTTCTTTTTTCTTTTTCTCTCTCTCTTTCTTCCTTTCTTTCTTCCTTTCTTCTTCCTTTCTTCTTTCTTTCAACAGAGTCTTGCATTGTCACTCAAGCTGGAGTGCAGTGGCGCAGTCTTTGTTCACTGCAACCTCTGCTTCCCAGGTTCAAGCAATTTTCATGCCTTAGCGTCCTGAGTAGCTGGGACTACAGGTGCACACCACCATGCCTGGCTAATTTTTTATATTTTTAGTAGAGACAGGGTTTTGCCAGGTTGCCCAGGGTGGTCTCAAACTTCTGAGCTCAGGCCATTTGCCTGCCTTGGTCTCCCAGAGTGCTAGGATTACAGACATGAGCCACCATGCGTGGCCAATAGTTTAAACTTTCAATGGACAAACTGACTCAGAAAACTTTCCTGTATACCTGCTAGATGCCCAGCACTGCATTGGGTTTCAGGAAGATGACACTGTATTAGGTGCTAGAGAAGCTGTGAATTTAAGGGGAAGATAGATGGAGAAGCAGGTCATTCCAGCTCTACAAGCTAGATGTTATAGTAGAAGGAGTCACAAAGCAGTGTGAAGACATAGAGGGGGTACAAATAATGCTTCCTGAGACTGTCAGGCCAGTGTCTCAGCAGGACTTGAGGATGAGAAGGGGTTTGGTAGGAGGAGAATCAAAGTGCGCTTGGAAGAAGTTTGAATATTTGTTGCCTTCTGCCACATTGGAATCTAGGATCTCAAATAATGTCAGCAGGAATCTATCTTCCTCTCTCCCTAACTAGGATCTGCTTGCATGCAGTATGACTTGAGATCTTTGTGTGTTCTGTAACTAGGAGACACAAGAATATGCTGGATAAGCACAGATGACAGCATCTACCCTCCCCTACAGAAACTGATAGCTTCTCATGCATTGTTTGTATATGCATGAGTTTCCACTGTTGAAAGTTAGAGCTGAAAGTGGCCTTAGGAATCTGATATTGCCAGGCCAAGTCCACTGGCTCACACCTGAAATTCCAGCACTTTGGGAGGCTGAGACAGGCAGATCACTTGAGGTCAGGAGTTCGAGACCAGCCTGGCTAACATGGTGAAACCCTGTATCTATTAAAATTACAAAAGTTAGCCAGGTGTGATGGCATGCACCTGTAATCTTGGGAGGCTGAGACAGGAGAATTGCTTGAACCTGGGAGGCAGAGGTTGCAGTGAGCCGAGATTGTGCCACTGCACTAAGCCTGGGCAACAGAGTGAGACTCCAACTCAAAAAAAAAAAAAAAAAAAAAAAAGAAAAGAAGAAAATGATAAAGAAATCTGCTCTTGCCAGATAATTTCCATCTCAGCCACCTATGATGCTACACAGTGCCACCCAGGCCAGGAGCCCAACTCTGGTGATTTGCAACCAGTCACACATTATCTGTGAAGTAATCCTGGGATCTCACTGTGGAGTTTGATCAGTTCATCTGGGAGACTTTCACATACTCCCCACCCACATTGCAAAGCAGCCCAAGCCTTTCCTTTGGACTCAGAGGTTGAGTTGCTTTTTCATAGTTACTTAGTAGCTAGGTCCAGAAGTCCTGGCTCTTGAATAAAAATCTGGACTTCTGCGGAAGAGACTGTTGACTGGACACCAAGAGTCGTACCTTCTTCTTCCCCTCAGTTATGTGAGAACCTGAGATAGTCCATGAAGAGTCAATGTACTGTTGATGGAAGCCATGAGCCCCGCTTCAGCACGTGCCCATAAACCTCCCCAACATCTGGGCTGTTTTTTCTTTCGGCTGGTTCAAATGGGGAGAACTCCCCAACAACCATGGAATTCACATGTTGAAGGTGGTAGCTGCTCCGCCAGCCTGGCTCCTCCAAATGACTGCATGGGAAGGACCCTGGCACTCCGTTTACCTACACCAAACTGTTTTACAAACAAGAAACAAACCTCTAATGTTTGGGGCCTATTGGTTATGCCCCTTAGCCCACCCTAACAATCGGAAGTTGCTTGCTTGTTAGTTTTGCTATACCAAGCTCATTCTGTTGGATGGGTATATGTAGGATTACAAATGATATTTTATTTTCGCAATGCAAAATAGATAAATTCAGATGTCATGGCGATTCTGAAACAAATATCTCGCTGTTCATCTCCCTGTTGAATTTCCTTTGTGACTTTGCTTTGCTCTGATTACAAAGACAGGATAAATGGAATCATTTCTTCAAGATCTTTAGCAACACTACAGCAAAATTGAAACTAGAAGCAGAGAGCCGTGCATCATTTTTTGCAAGAAGCTTTCAACTTCATCACAATAGCTTTTTTCTTGAGTTTTCCATGGCCCTTGGTCCTGTTCCCAAGGCCTCTTCCCTTAAGGTTAGTTAGTGTGCCGTCTGTGTTCTTAAGGATTCCGTATTTCCCTTCTCCCTCAGTGGTTCAAAGAAAGCCTCCAAATGGGTTTTTTTTGTGATGAAAAGAAAGAAAGACTTGCTTCTACAATCTTTAGCTGAGAGAGCCTGGCACCCAGGGAAGAGTTGCAGGAGGCCATGACAATGGGAATAAGGGAAGCCTTTATGGAACACTAGCAACAATACAGTCACAGCAGGTATTACTGCTGCTGCTTGATAAACTCTTCCCTTATGCCAGTATGCATGTTGCAGACATCATATTGTTAAATCATCACAGCATTACTAGGGCAAGCATGACTACTGCACTTTACAGGTGAGAAAACTGATGTTTGCAGAGGCCAAATAGCTTATCCTATTTAGTAGACACCGAAGCCTGGAGTTGAAGCAACTTGCCTGGTTTCTAAAGCTGGAGCTCAGAACAAGTCTGATAGATTTCCCTCCCCACTGGTGTGCTAGGGAAGGTGAATGGTTAACTGAGTTCCCTGAGGTTAGGAATTTCTATTTGAAGAATACATAGCAGGAGGAAGATTTTTAGGGGTGAAGCAAAACAGAGAGAATGTTTTACGGACAGTGGAGTTGTGGGTATAGTTGCTGATAAAAAGAGGTGTGTACTGTGTTGTGTTGTGTGTTGTGTTGTGTTGCAGGCTTGTCCACAGGAGGGGTATAGTAGCTATGCCATCGACTAAATATCTGACCCACACACATGTTAAGATATCTGAGCTTGAGTTGATCTGGTCTGGGTAGCTCCCAGTGACCAACATGTAGCTTCTGATCCAACTCTTCATGGTGCACAGATTGCATCTGTATACTCTCCCAAAGTCTTTTATTTTGTACTATTTCATGTTATTTTATTCCTTCATTTTTTCTCTCTTTAAAACATTTATCCAATTTGTGGATGTCTTAGGTTGTACTCCCTCAGAAGCAGGCGGTGAGGCAAGCAATTGCGTGTAAGTAGTATATTTGGAAGGTGATCCCAGGAAGCACTGGGAAGGGGATGAAGAAGTGAGATGGAGAAAAGAAGGAAGCCATTATAATGAATGTTAGGGAGCAGGTTACCTCTGGTGGAAATGGGCTCAGTCCCTAGGGAAGAATCCCGGGGAGACAGCATAGAACATATCTCTGCGATATCTCGCCAATACGTAGAAGCCACCAGCTGAGAGGTGAATGCTGAGTGATAATGGTTTAAGAACACTAGAAGCATCCGCCACATTGGACAAGGTGAAGACAATAATAGAGTCTTGGAATAAAGAGGGCTGAATTCTATCAGAGAGTCAGTGCAGTCTTGGTGAAAGAGTCCTAGGCCAGGAAATCAGGACCGCTTTTTAATCCTAGTTTACCTCCAAACCGCTGGGAATGCCTGGGTAAGCAACTTCCCCTCTCTGTGCCTCAGTTTTAGTTTTCTTAACTGTAAAGAAAAGAGCCTAGGGTAAATTATTCTAAAGACCCCTTCTGACTCAGAGGGTTCATGGTTCTTTGAATCAGTCTTCTGATAGACTCCAAGAAACAGATTGATGTTCTTCTTCTGCATTTTATCCTAAAGGATAGATTGTGATAGCTATCTTCTATTGAACAAGTCCTCTGCAACAAACTTAAGGGTATAATATTTTATTTCATCTTCACAGTAGTGCCATGAAAACAGGCACTACTTTTATCTCAATTTTGTAGAAGAGCAAACAAAGCAAGGTTGACTAATTTGTCCACACTGCATGGAAAATATGTGATATAGCTGGGGTTTGAGCTCATGCCAGTCTGAGTCATAAGCACTACATTCTGCTGCCTCCTACTTTTGTGGTGATGGCCCAGAACATCTGTGATATAGAATCATCACACATGTGAATGTTTGTGTGAAGATGCAGTGGAACCGGTTGCTCTGAAACACGTCATGGGACACTTGGATTAAGAACACACTCCAGGTCTGTTCAGTAGACATCCGTATTACAAGCTGTGTCCCAGAATGGGAATCAATAACTGAAGTACAGTCTTCCTGAGATCACCATCCTCATCATGGTGGCCTGCTAAGTTAGAGCTTGGACTTCATTTCACTGTGACACCTAGAAAGCAATGGGAAGGAGTGACTGAGAGCCACTTTAGTCAAGGATATTGGGTGTCGATATATGACTTAAAATGGAGCATTCCTAGGTCATCTTCATCTTTGTTTCCTGGTACGTTCTACTTAACTGCAAATACTTTTTGTCTGAAAGTCGGGTAAAGTCCAAAGAGACTTTTTTTTTTTTTTTTTTTTTTTTTTTTTAACACACTGAGGGATACGGTATCTTGGTCCTTAGAATTGTTTTAAAGCTGTGCTGCATGCCAGTGTTCTCATAGTACCTATTCTTCATCTGCTGCCAATGACTCCTGAACCAGGGCAAGCAGGGTTTTTCTGCAGGTTAATGACACCCCATTGGTAAATGTGTTGTTGGCTGCAGGATCTGAACGAGGACACCACGGCTGAAAGACTGACCATCCGTAGGCACCTGTGATGATTTCTTCACCTAGTTAATCTGACATCCACTCATTGACTCATTTCTTTTTTCATTAATTCAACAATTAGACACCAATTCATCGTCAGATCCTGTATGAAGTACCATAGGGAACACAGAAGGATGAATAAGATTTATTCAGAATCCTTAAAAATCCACTGGCCAGCCTACTGAAATAGAAAGCTGAAGCATAGATAAGGGAAGAACCAATTAATCATGGAACAAAATTAGGAGACAATCATGTTATTCATGAAATAAACATTAAATAGTGAAAAGTCACCATGTTAAGACTATGTAAGACTATGACCTTCAGAAAATAATAGGAACATTTGACTGCGACATGAGAAAAGAATGTCTTGAACTAGAAAAAAAGAGGAGGGTGAAACACGCAAGTTTTTAAAATAAATAACAATTTAGTTGCAAATTAAAGGTCATCTTGAGGTTTTCTTTTTTTGAGAAGTGTACTTAATTTTTTTCTTTGGTTATTTGACAGGTTTAAAATCAGATCAGATTGTGTTGGTAGCTCGTTTGAACTCAACCTCTGATGTTACCGTTGTACAATCTCAAGGTTTGTTGTCAATCAGGACATAGTTACAGTTCCTTCATGGATCTGAAAGCAGTTTGTAATTAAACAAGAAGAGGGAGAAAGACTTAGTTTGTTCCTGAAGATGACAGTTACAAGTGTTGCAGTGTGGACTTCTTTCAGCAGTGACAGATTCATTTGTCCACTGGAGAGCTGAGAGTAGAAGACAGGCAAGGGAAAATATCCCCTTGTATTAGTCCATTCTCTCTCTGATAATAAAGACATATCTGAGATTGAGTAATTTATAAAGGAAAGAGGTTTAGTAGACTCACAGTTCCACATGGTGAGGAGGCCTCACAATCATGGCAGCAGACGAAGGAAGAGCAAAGGGACTTCTTACATGGTGGTAGGCAAGAGAGAATTTGTGCAGGAAAACTCCCCCTTTTAAAACCATCAGATCTTGTGAGATTTATGTATTATCACAAGAACAGCACAGGAAAGACCGATCCTCATCATCCAATTACCTCCCACTGGCTCCCTCCCATGACAAAAGGGAATTGTGGGAGCTACAATTCAAGATGAGATTTGGGTAGGGACACAGCCAAATCATATCACTCCTTTTCAGAGAGCATTGCCCACCCTGATCTCTGCAAATGACTTGGCTGGAATATCTAAAGAGCATTAGAGATAACATTTATGGGAGATGTCAGTGATGAACCAGGATGTGGGCCCCATGACCTCTTGAAATGAAAACTGATGATGACCATTCAAGTTCATCTCCCTTTTCTTCCTGGGTCTTCAAGAATCCTTGAGCTATAAATAGTAAGTGTACCCTACATTCTTCTTACTTGTTTATCTCACAACATGAATGTCAGCCACTGAAGATGTAATGTTCTGTTCACCTATCTTCATAATTAGTTCGCTTCCTATCTTCCTATCCACATACCCCTTTTTGGATCCCTTGGGATTTTATTCCAGTCCTGTCTTTACTTCTGACAGTTGTGCCACATGTCCTTTATCTCCAGAGATTGGCAAAACAGATATCTGAGTCAAGAAGGCATTTTTTTTTACGTGAAAGATGTGATGCTATAGCAGCTTGCTTATTTGCAGGCCATATACCTAACACTTCATCAGGAATATCAGTGAAAAATCCAAGCCAAGAAATAAAAGATCCTGAAGGATAAAGCATAGGTCAGAAAGCCCAGGCACAGAATCTCATAGGAAAATTCATCAGTCCTTGATTGATATTCATTTCACTCTTACCGTGAATGGCTTTTACAAGCTTGTTTGCTTGGTCCTTTAAATTAGAAAATTAGATATAGTAATTACTTTGGGGGTAGTCAGAGTGGATGTTTTAGAGCAGTGCTGACAAACAGAACTTTCTGCAGTGACGAAAGTGTCCAATATGGTAGTGGCCAGCCACATGAGTCTATCAAGCACTTGAAATGTGGCTAGTGTAACTGAGGGACTGAATTTTTATTTTACTTAATTTTAATTAGGTTAAATTTAACCAAAAAGCCATACGTGGCTAGTGGCTCTCATGCTGGACATTGCAGCTCCAGACAGACTCATTGACCGTAGTGAAATGATCAAAGCACTATGGTATGAGGTTATTTAGTATAGAGACAAAGAGGCTTCTAAAACTAACAACTCCGAAATCTCATGGGGTTATAGCTCTAATCATTCACTTATTTATCCATTCTTTTATTTGGTAAATATTTATTAAGCAATTATTACGAGCCTGCACTGTTCTAGGTGCTGGAGATGTGGCAGTGAACAGAATGGATAGAAATCCTTGCTTTCATGCAGCTCCCTGAAGGGATGTCTCCACTAAACAAATAAATAATCAAAATATATAGGATGTCAGTTGATCACAAATGATATGTACAAGTCAGCAAGAAGGGATAGGGAGAAGGGGAGTATGTAGCATTTGCAATTGTAAATAGGAAGGCCAGGGAAGTCCTCACTGAGAAAGTACAAAGGGGAAGGATCAATCCTGAGGTTACCTGGTAAAGAAAGAGCATGCAAGTTAGAGGGAAAGTGAGTTAAAATGTCTGGAGTTGGGAGGGCTCCTGGCAGGTTCAAGGAATAGCAACTGGAGGAGCATGGCAGTGAAAAGAATCAGAGGAGATACATGATGGTAACTCATGCCAGGGTGGCAGCAGTGGGGGTGAGTATTTGTTGATGGTAGAGCCACTGGTACTTGCTGACAATTTGGTTGTGATGTGTAAGAATAAAAGATGAGTTTGGGATGATTTGAATCCATGCGAGTAGAATGATGAAGTCATTTCCTCAAATGATGGACCATAGTTGTAATATAATCTTGACTTACCAAATCAGATATGATAGATACTTGGAAGTGAATAGTTAGTTTGTCATGCTGCATCCATGGGAGACATTAAGACTGGGTTTGGATGTGGCCTTGGAATCCTTAATATAGTTCTCCTGGAAGCCAATATGTGTCTAAGTTAGCACTCAAGATAAAACCATCTCTACATTTAATTATGCACATAATCAAGTTAGAAAGGTGGGGAAATATGTGATTCATTTCATGAAGCATTCAAACAGAATGACTTCATTTATATATAATATAATTGCTTATTTTAGTGGGATTGGATTATCCAGAAGTATATTTTTTTTTTCTGAGAACCAGTGCAAGTAAAAGATTAATAGAAACTTGGAGCCCTCTGTCACCTCACTGTGGTATCTTTCATTGTCGAGTGGAGTCTCCTTTGTTGTGGGGCCGACTTGTACTGCTGTATCATGATTCTCTGAAGGGCAAGAGCCATTTTCATTCATATCTGTCCCTCCAGTGCTTGGATAATTGTAAATGATCAATAAATGCTGCTTAACTTGAACATTTCTGAATTTAAAAAGGACCCAATTTTAAGGTGGCCTCACCACATCAAATAAAACTATTAAAATTTTATTAAATACTACTGTGTGCAGGATAACGGGACATCTAGTAGTGCCAAGTGTGGGCAAACCTATACAGGTAATATTTAATCATAATTAAACCAATATTCATTGAGAACCTGCAGTATGTCACAAACTAGATGAGACATTAATACACAGAGCTGTGTAAGATTCAATTCATACCCTCATGTTGCTCAAACAAGGATGCTCTCGATGCAGTGTAATTGTTTCACTGAGTATTACAGATTCACATAAGCACGGCTCTTGGACAGAGATTTCAGGCTTCCTGTCCTTAGGCATGTAGGGTAACGTTTTCCCTACTTTCTAGGTAAATAACTGAGGGCCAAACAGGATTAGTAACTTCCCCAAGAGCATGCATCTGAGCCTTTATGGAAATTGTTCTCAACTGGGTCAATTTTGCCCTGCAAGGGACATTCAGTAATGTCTGGAGTCATTTTTGGCTGTCATAGCTGGAAAGACGCTATGGGCATCTAGTGAGCAGAGGGCAGGAATGCTGCTAAAGTTCCTACAGTGCACAGGACAGCCCCTACAGTGGAGAATTATCCAGCCCCCAGTGTCAACTGCTCCAAGGTTGAGAAATCCAGCTTATGTCTACCCTGTAATGCATTGGCGATGTGGATTTACTTGCTTTGAATCGGAAGGAGGGGATGAAGCAAGAAGTATAGCTTTAGAAACTTATGTATTGACACTTTGCATCTTCAAAATGCAAGGACGCTCTGTGTGTCCACTCTGGAGAGCATGGAAGTATTTGCTGACCCAGTTGCTCTGGAGGGTCAACTTTGTTTTCATCTTACTAGGCTTTGGGCTTTGTTTTGGCTGTGTTTTCGTGTTCTTTGTCAAACTAGATGATGTTTGTTCAGAGAAAAATCAGGATGTTTGCCTAGAAAAAAAAAAGGAGGCCAGGTGCAGTGGCCCACGCCTATAATCCCAGTATTTTGGGAGGCCAAGGTGGGCAGATCACTTGAGGCCAGGAGTTCGGGACCAGCCTGGCCAACATGGCAAAACTTCATCTTTGCTAAAAATACAAAAATTAGCTGGGTGTGGTGGTACCCGTCTGTACTTCCAGCTGCTGAGGCATGAGAATTTCTTGAACCTGGGAGGCAGAAGTTGCAATTAGCCAAGATAGCACCTCTGCACTCCAACCTGGGCAGCAAGGAAGACTCCCTCCCAAGAAGAAGAAAACACCCAAGCTTTTTGCTGTTTTGTTGGAAACTTGCTATTGACCTCACAAATGAATCCAAGAGGAGAAGAGGGACAAAAAGCCTTCCAGGCTTCCATTCAAGGAGATAAGGAGGCTAGGTTCATGATGGTGAGCCTTGCCCTGTGGGCATGCCACAGGCTGACAACTTGTAAATCCATCCTGTGAACCAGATAGTAGAGAAACTGTCAGTACAAAGTCAGAGCAACAGTAAGAGTCAGAAAGAGCTGAGGAAATATAATACTTTGGTCTCTCACTACACAACTGGATCTTGAAAAAAATATTCCGTACCCTCTGGAATCATCTTGACACACTTAAAGCAAAACACCACAATCCTTCCTATGATCTTCAAGGACTTGCCAATCTCTCTGACCTTCTCTTTGGCTTGCTCACTGCCCTAGCACCTTACTGGTCTCCTTGCTGTTCCCAGAGCACAACAGGCATGGTCGTGCCGCAGGGCCTTGGTCTTCGCTTTTCCTTCTGCTTGGCCCTCTTTCCCTACATTCCCTCCTGGCTTGCTCCCCAATTTCTTTCATGTCTCTGCTTAGACAGGACTTCTTTGACCATTATCACCCCCAACATCCTAAAAAAAATTTTTTTGTTTTAGTTTTAGTTTTAATAATGTTCCTTTTTTTAAAAATTGCATTTTAGGTTTCAGGATTCATGTGAAGAACATGCAAAATTGTTGCATAGGTACACACATGGCAGTGTGATTTGCTGCCTTCCTCCCCATTACCTATATCTGGCATTTCTCCCCATGCTATCTCTCCCCAACTCCCCACCCCACAATGTCCCTTCCCCATTTCCCCCTGACAGACCCCAGTGTGTGATGCTCCCCTCTCTGTGTCCATGTGTTCTCATTGTTCAACACCCACCTATGAGTGAGAACATGTGGTGTTTCATTTTCTGTTCTTGTGTCCTGTCCAGTCTATCATCGATGGGCATTTGGGTTGGTTCCAGGTCTTTGCTATTGTAAACTGTGCTGCAATGAACATTCATGTGCATGTGTCCTTATAGTAGAACGATTCATAATCCTTTGGATATATACCCAGTAATGGGATTGCTTGGTCAAATGAAATTTCTATTTCTAGGTCCTTGAGGAATCGCCACACTGTCTTCCACAATGGTTGAACTAATTTACACTCCCACCAACAGTGTAAAAGTATTCCTATTTCTCCACATCCTCTCCAGCATCTGTTGTCTCCAGATTTTTAAATGATCGCCATTCAAACTGGCATGAGATGGTATGTCAATGTAATTTTGATTTGCATTTTTCTAATGACCAGTGATGATGAGCATTTTTTCATATGTTTGTTGGCCTCACGTATGTCTTCTTCTGTAAAGTGTCTGTTCATATCCTTTGCCTGCTTGTGAATGGGCTTGTTTGGTTTTTTTTCTTGTAGATCTGTTTTAATTCTTTGTAGATTCAGGATATCAGCTCTTTGTCAGATGGGTAGACTGCAAAAATTTTTTCCCATTCTGTTGGTTGCCGATTCACTCTAATGACTGTTTCTTCTGCTGTGCAGAAGCTGTGGAGTTTGATTAGGTCCCATTTGTCTGTTTTGGCTTTTGTTGCCAATGCTTTTGATATTTTAGTCATGAAGTCCTTGCCTATGCCTAGGTCCTGAATGGTTTTGCCTAGGTTTTCTTCTAAGGTTTTTATGGTGTTAGGTCTGATGTTTAAGTCTTTAATCCATCTAGAGTTAATTTTAGTGTAAGGTGTAAGGAAGGGGTCCAGTTTCTGCTTTCTGCACATGGCTAGCCAGTTTTCCCAACACCGTTTATTAAACAGGGAATCCTTTCCCCATTGCTTGTTTTTGTCAGGTTTGTCAAAGATTGGATGGTTGTAGATGTGTGGTGTTGCCTCCAAGGCCTCTGTTCTGTTCCATTGGTCTATATCTCTGTTTTGGTACCAGTACCATGCTGTTTTGATTACTGTAGCCTTGTAGTATAGTTTGAAGTCCAGTAGTGTGATGCCTCCTGCTTTGTTCTTTTTGCTTAGAATTGACTTGGCTATGCGGGCTCTCTTTTGGTTCCATAGGAAGTTTAAGGTGTTTTTTTCCAGTTCTGTGATGGTCACTGGTAGCTTGATGGGGATAGCATTGATTCTGTAAATTACTTTGGGCAGTATGGCTATTTTCATGATATTGATTCTTCCTAACCATGAACATGGAATGCTTCTCCATCTGTTTGTGTCCTCTTTTATTTTGTTGAGCAGTGTTTTGTAGTTCTCCTTGAAGAGGTCCTTTACATTTCTTGTTAGTTGTATTCCTAGGTATTTTATTCTCTCTGTTGCAATTGTAAATGGCAATTCATTCTTGATTTGGCTGTCTTTAAGGGTGTTATTGGTGTATAGGAATGCTTGTGATTTTTGCACATGGATTTTGTATCCTGAGACTTTGCTGAAGTTGCTTATCAGTTTCAGGAGATTTTGGGCTGAGACGATGGGGTCTTCTAGATAGACAATTATGTCGTCTGCAAATAGAGACAATTTGACTTCCTCCTTTCCTATTTGAATACCTTTTATTTCTTTTTCTTGCCTGACTGTTCTGGCTAGAACGTCCAATACTATATTGAATAGTAGTGGTGAGAGAGGGCATCCTTGTCTAGTGCCAGATTTCAAAGGGAATGCTTCCAGTTTTTGCCTATTTAGTATGATATTGGCTGTTCTTTTGTCATAAATAGCTTTTATTATTTTGAGATATGTTCTGTCAACACCTAGTTTATTGAGAGTTTTTAGCATAAAGGGCTGTTAAATTTTGTCAGAGGCCTTCTCTGCATCAATTGAGATAATCACGTGGTTTTTGTCTTTGGTTCTGTTTATGTGGTGAATTATGTTTATAGACTTGGGTATGTTGAACCAGCCTTGCATCCCAGGATGAATCCTACTTGATCATGGTGGATAAGCTTTTTAATGTGCTGTTGCAATCAGTTTGCCAGTATTTTATTGAAGATTTTTGCATCTATGTTCATCAGGGATATTGGCCTGAAGTTTTCTTTTCTTGCTGAGTCTCTGCTGGGTTTTGGTATCAGGATGATGTTGGTCTCATAAAATGATTTACATCTTTTAAATTTTTACTGTTCACTACCTGATGTAATTTAAATTTTGGGTTTGTTTCTTGTCTGTTTCTTCCACCTAGTAGGTAAGTGGGACTTCTGCTTCCTTCATACTCTCCCTCAGTACCCAGAACGATGCCTGGCATATTGTAGGTATCCAAGACATATTTGTTCAAAGAATGCAGATGGCTAGCCAGGCAGGGTGGCTCACACCTTTAATCCAAGCACTTTGGGAGGCTGAGGCATATGGATCATTTGAGGCCAGAAATTTGATACCTAGCTGAACAATATGGTGAAGCTCCATCTCTTCTTCTTCTTCTTCTTCTTCTTCTTCTTCTTCTTCTTCTTCTTCTTTTTTAAAGACGGTGTTTCACCATGATGGCCGGGCTGGTCATGAACTCCTGACCTCATGTGATCCACCCACCTCAGCCTCCCAAAGTGCTAGGATTACAGGCGTGAGCCACCACACCCGGCGCTCCATCTCTTCTAAAAACAGAAAAATTACCCAGGCGTGGTGGTGCTTGCATGTAATCCCAGCTACTTACGATGTTGAGGCACAAAAATCACTTGACCTAGGGAGGCAGAGGTTGAAGTGAACCAAGATCGTACCACTGCATTCCAGCCTGGATCAAAGAGCAAGACTTTGTCTCAAAAAACAAAACAAAGAACAATACACATGGCAAATAAAGAATTTTAGGTCATTCACACAGGAGAATGTTGTGTAGCAGTGTAGAAATATTGGAAGTGTTATGCATATCTGTGTTCTGTCCCTCAGCAGCTGTAGAGCCTTGCTGAGGCAGCTTCTAAAACAAATGCCAATGACCCCAGCCCTGATGTCCATGCCCTGTGTACCCCGCTCCCCCTGGCAGCGGTTGGTCCTAATGACTTATTCTAATGAATACAGCGTGGCAGAAGTGATGGAATAGCACTTTTTGGAGTAGGTTTTTTTGAGAGGCTGAGGCAGGAGGATCTCTTGAGCCCAGGAGTTCAGTGTTACAGTAAGTTGAGATTTTTGCCACTGTACTCTTGCCTGGATGACAGAGCAAGATCCTGTCAAAAAAAAAAAAAAAAGAATAGGTTTTAAAAAACTGTGGCTTCTGGGTTGCTTGTACTTTTTCTCTCTCACTCTTCTAGCTTTCTCCTTCTGATTAATCTAGCTGCATGTGCTGGGTTGCCCCATGGAGAAGTCCACATAGCAAGGAAATGAGGGTGGCTTCCAGCCAACAGAAGAACTGAGGACTTCAGGCCAATGGCCTACAAGAAATCTAGTCCTGCTAAGAACTATATGGGTGAGCCTGGAGGTGGATTCTTCCCCAGTCAAGCTTTCAGATGAGACTGCAGCCCCACTGACCTTGTCTTGTAGCTTTGTGAGACAATGTAAAGCAGGCATTCATTTACACCCAGATTTCTGACTCACAGAAACATAAACAATAAATATTATTAAGCTGCTAACTTTGGAAGTAATTTGTTAGGCAGCAATAGAAAACAAATATATCTCATGTAGGGTTTGGTAAGGATTAAATTAGAAAAAGATAAATAAGAAATGACTCTCTGATCAAGGAGGGTATAGCCCATTGGTAGATTTTACATCAGCTTTGGAGCATTAAGTATGAGAGTGAGATGAAAAAGAAATTCAAAGAATAGAAAATGACATGACCAAAGGAATGGCAATGTGGCAGTGCATGGCAGGTCATCTGAGGCATAGATGTTTATGGAAGGGGTGGAGGCTGGGATTAGGCCAAGGACAAACCCTTGAGAGGCTTGTGTGTCCTGAGAAGGGGCCTGGGAGATTTTCATAGGTAACAGGTACACTGAAGTATTTTCAGCACTGGAATATGCTGGATGTTGGGAGGGGCTGTGCCATAAAGGATTTTATGGTCAAAATCAATAGGCTTCAACCTTAAAATTTTACTTTTTTTTGTTGCATTTTAAAATGTATGAGTAATATGTGTATTTTCATTGTAAACAAATAATTGATACAAAGTAAAAAAAAATCACATTTTCAACTCATATTCCCCTTCTGAGGACACTATAATAGTTTTGATTTGCTGTGTCACACACAGTGATGCAATGTACAGTGATGTGTTGGAGCTGGCTTACAGCAACCCTTGTGTTTAGTGACAGCATGTTAATAGCTTGAAATCGAGCATATTTGCATCATAAACATTGGCAAAGACTCAGGCCACTTTCCCTCCAAGAAAATAAGCTTGCTTACAGGGACACCATTTGTTGTGTGTATCCTTTAAGATCCTTTTCTACTAATGTACATGTAAAAATTAATTTTAGTTGGGTAGCTAGAAATATGCAGCTAGTGGCTGAGAGCACAAACCCCGGAGTCAGACTGCCTGAGTTCAAATCTTGACTCTGTCACATGCTACGTGACCTTGACTGAGTTATTGAAACTCTCCGATCCTTAGTTTCCTTCTCTGTAGAATGTAGATAATAATAGTGTCTGTCTCATAGACTTACAGTGAGGATTAAATGAATAAATGTATGTACAGGGCTTGGAATAGTGCCTGCCACACTGTAAGTACCTGTAAAGGTTACTTAACATTGACACATAGGGGCCATGCTGTACATAATGTTCTATAACTTAATTTTCTTTAAACATTACATCTTGGAGAGCTTAGAGATAGCATTTATTATTTTTTTTTAAATTAAACATGTAATCTGGAGATAACGGTAGATTCACCTGCAGTTGTAAAAGAAATACAGAGATCCCTAGTACCCTTTCCCAAGTGTTACACAATGGTAGCACCTTGCAAAACTAAACTAATATCACAACCAAAATATTGACATTATACAGTCAATTTATAGAAAATTTCCACCAGAAAAGGATACCTCCTGTTGCCTTTTATAGGCGTACCTACTTCCCTCCCATCCCCCAATTCCTCCTCAAACTCTGGCAACTAGTAAAAAACTTTGTGACTTCAAAAATTTTATATAAATAGCTTATTACAGTAGTTAACCTTTTGGTACTGATTCTTTTCAATCAGTGTAATTTTCTGGGGATTCATTTAGGTGGTTGCATGATTCCATAGTTCCTTTTTATTGTTGAGTAATATTCCATAGCACAGACGTACTATGGTTTGTTTAACCTTTTCACCCATTGAAGAACATCTTGGTTGTTTCCAGGTTTTGACCATTAGGACTGTTACAGACATTAATGTGGAGACTGGTCTCATAGCTGTTTGTGCCAGTGAATTGCGTTGTCAGCTTCTTCAGCTCCAAATCTGAGGTTATAGAAGGCAAAAAAGAAAACCCAGGGCATTTCCCACCATGTCATTCCTTTGATCAAAGATCTCTAGCTGGTTTGGCTTCTTCATTCCTCCTTTCAGAATTTACTTAGATTTGTGTTAATTACATGTCCAGAGCTTTTAGTTATACTAAACAGAAAGAATAGGAAAAAGTGTGTCTAATCTCTCTTCCTGCAAGCAGAAGTCCTAGCGTTCTTTTGAACTGCTGAGTATCACCCTATAAAAACTCCTATATTTTGATAAGTACTCCAAATTGCCCTCCAAAAAGTCTTTCCCAGTTTAAATTCTTACCCATCCTAATACATTCCAGATGATTTTTTGTGAGCATTGCGCTCATCTGATGTGTATAGGTTCATGTGGAGTGAAGCGAGGTAGATTGGTTATGATCTGGATATCGACTCAGACCTGAGCTTATCTTTTTGTGCTTTTGAGCATAGTATTTTAAGTGGCAGCCAGGTAGCTAGTAAGAGACTGGTTTCACAGCTGTTTGCTCCAGTGAACCAATGGCGAGGGCCTTGATGAGCTGTTTGGAGAGGCTGCTGACTAATAGGAAGATTCCTATTTAAACTCTCATGCCTCTGTTTAAGCATGTGAGAGAGGGTTTGGTCGTCTGGGGGATATTAGCATGGGCTCAAAGCCAAGAAGAAAGTGGGTCACAAGTCTAAAGCTGGGGATGTCACTAAAGTTTGGAGTGTTGCTAGAGATTGCCTTTGTTGTAGAGAGAGGAAAGGGGTTGAGTGGTGGAAAGGGAGGTGTGATAGGCCCAGGGAAGCATCATCAAAAAGTCATGAAGAAACAATCAGGCAGAGAGAGTGGAGCACTGAGCATATATGTGAATTTATGATGATCCCTATGGAAACATGCAGGACCATGTGAGACATTAAGGCTCAGAGTCATCCATGTGGGAAAGGGGTGTAGAAAAGAGGCTGAAAATCACACTGCGTGGAAGCCCCTTGGATAATTTTTCAGATTTTAGGTGAGAAAAAAAGCGAAGGGGAGATTTAAGTTCTGATTCTTGACAAAGGGGCAGGATTTCCAAAGAAGAAGAACATTCTAGAAGGACAGCACAGTACTAGCTGAATTTGTTTTCTTGGTTGTGTGATTAACTTAGCAGCTCAAAACAAATACACATTATTATCTCATAATTTCTGTGGGGGCAGAAACCAGGGTTCTCTACTCAGGCTCTTACAAGGCTGCAGTCAAGGTGTTGGCCATGGCTGGGTTCTCACCAGAGACGTGACTAGAAAAGGATCCACTTCCAAGTTCCATTAAATTATTGGCAGCATTCATCTCCTCATGGCTGCAGGTTTGTGGCAGCTTGTTAAAGTAGACAGAAAAGTGAGTGTGTGTGTGTGTGTGTGTGTGTGAGAGAGAGAGAGAGCGAGCGAGCGAGAGAGAGACAGAGCGAGAGAGAGAAAGAGAGAGATAGAGAGAGCATGTGTCCAAAATGGATCTGCTAACCATAGAGTTTATAGTGTAACATAATCACAGGAGTAACATCTCGTGACCTTTACCATATTCTATTTGTTGGGAGCACACATGCAAAGGGATAGCATGATAGAAAGGTGAGCATCAGGTGTTGGGGGTTATGGTGGTCACCTTGAAGTTTGTCTGCCACATAGCAGAGGCATGAAGCGTTATTAGAACATTGGGCTCAAGGAGGAAGAGAAGAGATACATTGGCTGTTGAGGAACATTAGAGATAAGGATGAATCTAAAGATAGGGGTTACATCCTGCAGAAGAACCTCAAAGGCCAGTTTGAGAGCTTTGCCCTGTGGCATTGTGGAACCTATGAATGGACTTTCCCAACCTTGGCCTCTCGTTGCTTCCTGAAGCCAATATCCTTGCTAAGAAACACAGTTTTGCTTTCCATTCTCTGCTCACTCATTTCCCAAGCAACTATTTCTCCTAAAAAGTGTTTTAGAAATGAAATGATAATTGTATTTAAAGTGAAGTATCTGCACTGAATTAACCTTGGTCGTTTTCTATAGTTTCATTATTTGGGGAGTTGTTGAAGGGGTCACACAAATGAAAGCACTGAGAAACAAGATAATAGGTAACCTTCCCAACCTCTTCTCTAACTCAACTCCTCAGTGACTAATTGTAGAGAACAGAATGAGCTACTTGCTAAATACATCATGTCTTTATCCTCTCCTAAGAGTATCTCTTTAAAGAGCTATGTTAGAAAATCTTACGGAAATATTCAGGAAGGTAAAAATGCATGGAGATGGAGTGTATTTGAAGTATGTCAGAAACAGTTCTCAAATATAAAAAAAGATGAAAAAATAACCGTCGTGCCAAATAAACAGATTCCCTGTAGGTGGAGTTTATAAGCCTCGAATACAGTGATTTACATGGTTTTAATTGTCAAATATTTTGTGAACTTCCATATGATGGTAATGGTGTGTGACTGTTAGCATCCCTTGGTTGATAAGGTATACATTGACCAAAATTAAAATCTTTACAATGAATTTATAATTTTTTGAAGATGACAATCAATGACTGTTTAATTATTATATTTTGGTGACCAAGACTTCTTTGAGAATCTTGGTGGGAGCTATGGACTTTTCTCTTGAAAAATGCTTATATACAGAAAATTACTTACAGTTTTAAGAGGTTCATGAGCCTCCTGAAATCATCCATTGTGGACATCCACAAATCTGACATCAAGAAACTTTGAATAACATATCTTTGAAAATTATAGTAAATCCACATGGAAGGTATGTAACTTAGTCTGTATGCAGTGATAGATGTCCTATGGGTTTGAGAATCTTTCTGGGCTATTTTGGACCACTGGTCTAAGTGACAGATTTTAGTATATTTTTGAAGTTCTCATGTCAAATCCTAGATGTAGACGACTAGAAAGAACTGCTTTATTCTGATAGTGGAATTTTGTTTTCTAATAATGTTCAAAATTTCTCTGCATAGAAACTTGTTTTTCAGACAGAAGTTTTATTGTAATAGTGAGGGAGAATGTTACATGTCTCCCACATGTAACAGTCTATTTGGGGTTGATGATAAAGATAAAACAACAATGCCCTATGTGTTTGTGTGCATATGTGTATTTGCGTGTGTGGCTCTGTGTGTGTGTGTGTGTGTGTGTGTTTGTGTGTGTGTGTGTCAGAGAGGGTAAGTGAGAGAGAAGGATGAGAAGAGAAAGGGAGATGGAGAGAAACAGAGAAGAGCAGAGAGAAATACATACAGAAAGGAACAGAGACAGAGAGAGAGAGAGACATGCAAATACAGAAATAGAGGGAAGTGCACATAGTGGCAAAGATGTGGCGTTAAGGGGAAAAGAAGAAAAAGATGCAGAGATAGACAAAGAGACAGAGATTCAATCAGTTAATCCTATGATCTGAATGTTTATGTTCCCCCAAAGTTCATAAGTTAATATACCCTAATCCCCAATGCAATAGTATTAAGAGATAGTGCCTTTGGGAGGTAATCAGGTTATGAGGGTGAGATTAGTGCCTTCATAAAAGAGGCCAGAGGGAGCTTGTTTGCCCAATCCACCATATGAAGATGCAGCTAGAAGCTACCATCTATGAGGAATGGGGCCCTCACCAGACATAGAATCGGCTGGAATCTTGATCTTGGAATTTCTGGCCTCCAGAACTGTGAGCAATACATTTCTATTGTTTATAAATGATCCAGTCTAAGGCATTTTGTTACAGCAGTCTGAATAAACTAAGACAGGTTGTGGATATGGACAGACAAACATAAGAGACAGGCAGAATGAGAGGGAGAGAGTTTTCAAACCAGTGAGCACTCAGGGGTGCTCCTATCTGTTGGCTGATAGTAGAATGCCAGCAATGCAGTTTATCATCATGATAGGGCTAGGAAGGGGCTAGTGGGTGATTAAAGGAAAAGGCTTGCTATGTGAATTACTTCCTGGGTGAAAATTAAATTAGTCAGAAAGGACATTACTATTGACCTTGTGCTACCATGTGTTAAACATTGTCTGAGACAGTGGCTCCTGGGCTGGAAGGAACTGACACTTATTAGCTTTCCAGGAATTTTTGTTGAACTTCTGAGAAGTTTTGCTGAACTTTTGAAAATGTGTTTATCTTATCTTTCTATGAAGGATTAGATGAACATTTAAAACAGAACATGCTTTCATCTCTTCCCAAAAACTTACTAAGTTTTTTTTTTTCCTGAATACCTAGTTTAACAAAGTTACATAAGTTAGAAAAAAGTCATTTAAAAAGACGTTATACTAGTCTTTCATGAGGGATTAGCCAAGGCCAGCATTAACACTAAGAGAGAGGTGATACATTTAGAAACATCTTTTGATGTACAAAGAATTACCCACTTGTTCCCCACATTGTACATGGCTATAATTCATGCAGTGAATGATCAGTGCCTTTAATGTCTTGTAACGTGAAAATACTTGGAATTTAAAATCTTGCTTGAAAAAATGATAACTCATATGTTAGTGCATACGTCCCTGATAAACATGCTTTGAGCAGATATTCAGTCTCTCCTCTATGCTGAGCTGTTGGAAACTCTAAGGAATTTACTGGAAAGCCTTCTTTCAATGTGTCCATCATATTATATTAGGAATGTAATTTGTGTTAGAGGAATGACTTATTTTTAAATCAAACCTTGACACGAACAGTTTTCCAACCACCAAAATTAAACATCAATGCTTCTTATTGATGTTTATTGTGGTTTACATTGTAGGGTGTTTGTTAGGGGACCCACTAATTTGAGAAACCATGAATTAGAGACTAGAAGTGAAATAAAATCTTAATGAATCATATTCCATAAATAAAGACATAAATTTTATAGGTAAAGATGCTATGGATCATCTTTAAGTGATGAAATATTATAGTAATTGACCAGAAAGTGCATTATATGAAAGGATCTGAAAAGACATTTTGGACCTTTGGTGGAACGTAGCCTTAACTAAGATACTTGGGATCAGGAACGTGTCTACCTTGTTGATATTATTTAACAATGTTAAACTCAGAAGAGGAGCTGGGTGTGGTGGCTCATGCCTGTAATCCCAGCACTTTGGGAGGCTGAAGTGGGCAGATCACAAGGTAAGGAGTTCAAGACCAGCCTGGCCAACGTGGTGAAACCCCATCTCTACTAAAAATACAAAAATAAGCTATGGGTGGTTGTGTGCACCTGTAATCTCAGCTACTTGGGAGGCTGACATAGGAGAATCACTTGAACCTGGGAGGCAGAGGTTGCAGTGAGCTGAGACCATGCCATTTCACTCCAGCCTGGGTGACAGAATGTGACTCTGTCTCAAAAACAAAAACAAAAACAAAACAAAAACAAAACGAAAAACAAAACTCAGAAGAGTACCTGGTTCTTAGTAGGTGCTGAAAAATACTTTGAATGAATGAATGAAGGAACAAATAAATAATGTGTTAAACAGAAATATGAATACGTTAAAAGAAGGACCTAGAAAATATTTTTCAGTAATATAGAATTCTTTTCAACTCATTTAAAAAGAAATGAGTTGACAGGAATTTTAGAAGACCACAGTAGACAACGTGAAACAGACGCAGCTAACTCTATACTGGCAAAAGCATTCAAGTAATCACTCAATTTGTTGTTTTTTTTTTTTAGCCCTCTAGTCCCCCTACTTATTTACTTAAACAAAACACTTTGCCTTGATGGGAACTGAGTGATTAGGGACAGTTTAGGGATCCTGACTTTTTGGTAGGAGAAGGATAAACCTGATCAATTAAAAAATCCTAGTCAACCATAGAGGAAAGCAGTATGGTGATTCCTGAAAGAGCTGAAAGCAGAATGACCATTTGACCCAGCAATCCCATTACTGGGTATATACCCAGAGGAAAAAATCATTGTACCATAATAACACATGCACATGAATGTTCATTGCAGCGCTATTCACAATAGCAAAGACATGGAATCAACCTAAGTGCCCATCAGTGACAGATTGGATAAAGAAATTGTGGTACCTATACACTGTGGAATACTATGCAGCCATAAAAAAGAAAGAGATGATATCTTTTGCAGGATGCAAAAGATGGATGGAGCTGGAGGCTGTTATCCTCAGCAAACAAATGCAGGAACAGAAAACCAAGTACAGCATGTTCTCACTTATAAGTGGGAGATAAATGATAAGAACTTATGAGCACAAAGAAGGATACAGTAGATGCTGGAGTCTGCTTGATGGTGGAGGGTGGGAGGAGGGAGAGGAGCAGAAAAGATATCTATTGGGTACTGGGCTTAATTCCTGGGTGATGAAATAATCCGTACAGTAAGCCCCTAAGATATAAGTTCACCTATGTAACGAACCTTCATGTGTACCCCTGAATCTTAAAAAAAAAAGTTATAAAAATACCTGTAATATGAAAACCCTTTACTAGTGAAATTAAGAATGTTCAAGCAATCGCCATCACTGTAGAAGTAGCTATAAGTAGCATTTTCCACTTGCTCTGTGCTGGGCACTGTCCTGTATGCTTTACTAGCTAGTATCTTATTTAATTATCAAAGACTCCTTCAGTGTTGGATATTATTACTCTTGTTTTCTTCATGAGGAGAGTGGGACTCACAGAAGGTTTTGTAACTTACTCAAGGCCACACAGCTAGATTAGAAATGGAAGTATGCATACACATACATTTCATTCCATTTCCAATTACTCTTATTTGCAAACATTAACTTCCATGCAAAGCTAATTTGTATGTGACATAAGTACTTCATGGTTCAAGAATGTTCAGGATTCATTCTTTTATTCTGTGCCAGAATGTATTTGCACATGTATCAGTGTCAAAATTAGATTATTAATACTTAGAGGATAGACTTAGCTCTTTAAACCTCTTTACAAAGTGCCTGGCTTTGTGTCTCCAGAGCCTGACACTTAGGAAGTGCTCAATAACTTATCTAACAAGTAAATGAGTGAGCAAGCATCACATGTAAATTAGGACCTTTCCTTTGGGCTCAGAAAACCACTCTTATTGTACTAATAAGATTGTGCTTTACGTGCTGATTACACACAAATTCAAAAGTATCAGAGAAAATGATCATAAATAATGTTGAATTTCCCATCATAAAACCTTTTGTAATGCTGATGAGACAGTTGGCTTTGTTTCTCTTGGGGCCAGCAGGGGAACCTGTGGCTCATGTCTCACTCTCTGGGTTGAACACTAGAGATTTCAAAGTTCCTTTGGGAACAAGTGTAAAGGGGCTCCTCGGGGAAGGGGTTGGCAGTGCTCTCTGTACCTGTTCTCAAGATTTTTGCAATAGCTGTTCTTTGGGGTTAGACACATTTTAAGCTACTATAGCCTGACTTCCTTCATGATTCTTAATTTCCTTTATGGTTATGTTTATGTTCCACTTTCTGTGGGCTTTCTAAATGTAAGATGGGAAGAGGAGAGGACGCATAATTAAAAACTGTGTTCTTTAAAGAACCCTTGGATTTTCTTTTGCAGGTGCCCATGAGGTGGTCTAGACTGGTGCATCACAGCATTGTATCTGGCTGCAGGTATGATGGTTAACTTTATGTCTTGACTTGACTAAGCTGTGGAGTGCCTAGGTATTTGGTCAAATATTATTCCCAGCGTGGCTGTGAGGGTGTTTTTGGATGAGACTGACATTTGAATTGGTAGACTGAGTAAAGCAGATTGCCTCTGTAATGTACCTCATCCAATCAGTTGAAGGCTTGAATACACCAAAAAGGCTGACCCACCCATAAGCCAGGGGAGACTCCCCCACCTGACTGTTGGAGCTTGGAATGCTGGTCTTTTCCTGCCTTTGGACTCCAGCTAAGACCTCAACTCTTCTTGGGTCTTCAGCCTGCTGGCTTCCAAACTAGAAGTTACATTGGCTGTCTTGATTCTTGGGCCTTTGGTCTTGGACTTAACTTACACCATTGGCTCTCTTGGATCTCCACTTTGCTGAAAGCTGATGTTGGAATATCTCAGCCTCTGTAATCATGTAAGCACATTCCTTATAATAAATCTCTTTACATATAAATATATATAAATTTATATAATATATATAAAGAGATTATTATAAGGAATGTACTTACATAATTACATGATTATACGTGTGTATATGTGTGTGTATGTGTGTGTGGTATATTTATCCCTATCTCTATCTCCTTTGGTTCTGCTTTTCTGGAGAATCCCAACTTGTAACAAAATCCCAACTTTTACCAAAAAAATCAAGTAAACGTAGATGAATAAGGTGGCTATTTGTCACATGAGAAAGAATCCAGGACTAGGCAGTACAGGGCTGGACATGGCAGTCCAGTGATAGTATCAAGGAGTTCAACTCTCTCTGTCTTCCTTCCATACCCTTTCGTGTGGCTTTGTTCTTACGCTTTCAGGATAGTTGTTATACATTTAAGAGTTGTATTCACATTCTAGAAAGGTAGGAGACGAAAGGTCAAAATGCCGAAAGAGCTTGCAGGGAGCCTCCTGTGGGAGTGCTACTTACATATGTCATTGGCCAGGTGCATGTCACATGGACAACTCTAGCTTCTGAGGATCTGGGAGCTAATGCATTAGCTCAGCATATTACTGCCACAAATAAATTTGGGGTTCTTTTGAAAGAGTGGGGAATGGATTTGGTAGGGCACTAGCAATGTTCTCCATGGATTGTTAGATAACCATGTCAAAAAAATGTTAGTAATTCACTGGTTTGGGAGGTTATGTAGATTCAAAATAAGTGTGAATTAAACATTATTTATAAGTTTCTCTAGCACAGTGCATCTAAAATTGTTTCATGGAATGTGGCAAAAATATTGACATTTATAGAGCTTCTGTTATATGCCACACACATGGCCATTGCTTTACAAGCATTGTCTGTTTTGATTCTCACAGCCCTATGAGGTCATTTCTATTGTCCTCATTTCACAAATAGGGGAAATGAGTCTGGGAGAGAGTTTACATAAGTCATCTAAATTTGCACAGCAAGCAAGTAGAAGAATAAAGTTAGAACTCAGGGCTATCTTGACCTTACAAAGTCCTTATGAAACTCTTGTTCTGACAAGAAAATTCCGAACAGGTATTTCATATATGATAACATGTTTTTTAAAAACTCTGATGCTTAGAACAGTGTTTTGCAATTAATAAGTTCCCAGGAAATGTCTGCTGATCATGTCTGCTTTTCTTATCATAGCCACTGAATTCGATCCTCCTTTTACAGGTATCTCTTTAAGTCCCAATCCAGAGCAGGTGGCTCACATCTGAAGTCAGATAATAATGTTGACAGTCACCGAGTGTCTTCAGTTTTAAGGATATTCAACAAATATTTGTTGCACACTTACACTGAGTCAGGCACAGTGCTAGGACCTAAAGGTACAATGCCAAACAACTCCGGGAAGTGCCTTGGTTCATGAAACTGAAATTATTTTCTGTGGGAAAGAGATAGGAAGGCCTCTAGTAAACGAATGAAATGGCAATTGGAAAGAATGATGAGTGTGCCAAAGAAATGAGCCACACAGTGGTACAATGTCCTGAGAGGGAGGCTGCTTTGGAGAGGAGAGTCAGGAAAGGCTTTCTGAGGAGACGCCATTAAAGTGAGGGCTGAAAGATGAGGAAAAGCCAATCATAGAAAGAACCAGAAGAGCATTCCTGACTGGAAAAACAAAACAAAACAAAACAGACAAACAAACAAAAAACTGTGCAAAGATCCTCAAGCAATTACGGGCTTGGAATACTTGAGTAAAAAGCCACAGATCTGGACAGTGAGGAAGAGGGAGAATTGTTGGGAGACAGAGTCCCCAAAGACAGGAAACAGATATATCCTTCCAGGACATGGTAAGGGCTATGCAATTTATTCGAGGCAATTTTAAGCTAGGATTTGATTTATGTTTATAAAAGTTCAGACTTGGAATCTAAACAATTAAACTTCAGGGGAACATGACGTATTACAGAAAATAGTTTATGCATCTTCATTTACAGCTTTTCTATTGAAATCAGTATTAAAGCAATGAGTCTAACATAGTCATTCCTCAAGGCTAATGTTATTGGTGAAAGGAAAATACATTGAGAAAATTTGAGAAAACACAGATGACAAGGAGACAGCTAACTCTCAAAAATGATATATTTTGATCCTGCCCTTCTGTCCGGGCAAAGCTTTAAAAACACATTTTAAAAATTACTTCACTCATGTTTGGAAGCCCCAGATTGGCTACCGAAGACTTTCTGCTTGAAGTTAAAGTTTTGCTGCTGCTTTTAGTTTATTTCAAGACTCTTACATGTGAGTGTTTACAAACTTTGCCAGAGAAGATGCTTCAGACTTCTGCTTGTTTGTTGCACGTTCGTTGCTCTCCATTGCTTCTTGCTCATACATCTTCCATCTGAGGTCATTTTTCTTTCGCCTGAAGTTTATCTTTTAGAATTAGATTTTTGTAGGCGGTCTTAGTTTTTGTCCAAAATGCCTTCACTCTTGTTCTTGAATGATTTAGTGGAGGTGGGTATATGATTCTTGGTTGGCTGTTGTTGGTCTTCAGTACATTGCCAATGCAATGCCACTGTCTCTTGTCTTCCGTTGTTACTGTTAAGAAGTCAGGGATCAGTCTAACTGCTGTGTTTTTTTCTCTGAAAAAATCTTTTAACTTTTAAACTTTTCTTAACTATAGTTTCCTGTGATTGATATATTTAGATTAAGATTTTTTTTTTAATGCCCTGTTTGGAATTCATTTAGCTTCTTGAATCTGTAGACTGACATCTTACACCACTTCTAGAAAATTCTCTCTTCATTTGCTTCAAATAGTGTCTCTATCCCATTTTCTTTTATTTTCTTTTTCTTTTTTCTTTTTTTCTGAGACAAGGTGTCTCTCTGTCACCCAGGCTGGAATGCAGTGGCACGATCACAGCTCACTGCAGCCTCCAGCTCCCCTGGGCTCAGATGATCCTCCCACCTTAGTAGCTGGGACTACAGGCACGTACCACCATGCCTGGCTAATTTTTGTATCTCTTCATAGAGACAGGGTTTCATCATGTTGCCCAGGCTAGTTTCAACTCCTGGGCTCAAGTGATCTGCCTGTTTCAGCCTCCCAAAGTGTTAGAATTACAGGTGTGAGCCACCACCCCATTTTCTTTTATATCACTTAAAAATATTTTTTTAAATGTATATTAGCTTCTCTCTTTTCCTCTCTTCTTATTTCCCCTCCCTATATTCTTGTCCCTGAACCTTTCTTTCTTTTCAAGCATGTGCTCTGCCTGCTGCATTCTGGATAAATTTCTTCTAGTCTCTCTTCCTGTTTACTTAGCACTTTTTCATCTGATCTGCTGCCCAATCTATACATTAAGTTTTAAATTTTGGTTATTGTATGTTTTATTTGTGGAAGTTCAATTGGGTTCTTCTTCAAATCTGCCATGACATTTTGTTTAGTTTCCTATACCCTGCATTTATTTCTAAATTTTTCTTTTATTTCTTTAAACATAGAACATAGTTTTTAATAATTTATGTCTGGTAATTGCAATATTTGAAATACTTAGGTGTCCATTATTTCTGCTGGCTTTCTCCCATGGTGTATTATTTCCTTAAGTACTTGGTTGTCTTTGTGAAATGTTTATTTCCCTTAAACAACTCTATATGGAGTGTTTCCCAATGACTGAAGAACTATTTTAAGTTAAAATCATAGTTTATACTTTTTGGATCACTTAGGTGCTTCAAAATTGGTGATGTAAATCCTGGAGAGAAAGTGCCCATGTTTCACCTCCTCTCAGGAACAATTTGTCTTTGATTTCTCTTTCTTTCCTTCCTTCCTCTTTATTTCTCTTCTCCAGATCTTCTCAGTCCAAAGTATGTCTCCCTGCAATCTACCCGAGTGGAAGGAGATAGGTGGATATATTGGTTTATCTTGTCCCCAATACTGTATGCCTTTGAGAGCTCAACGTATTATAGATGGAGGAGATTTGCTAGACACACAACATTGAAAGGGCTTCATCCTTTAATTGTTGCTTCCTCCATACGACAAGGCGATTAAAAGCACAGCTTAGCTCCTTCCAGATTGTCAAATGGCTTCAGACCTAAAGCAATTCCGAAGTTTTCTATTTACATCTTTTATTTTGGTACTTTACTTGGTATTTCCCTTTCCACTTTGCCAGCTCTTTGATGCTGTTAAAAGGACTAAAAATGTTTACTTCATCAATTTTAGTTGTTTTTAGTGGAAGAGTTAGTCCAAATAACCTAATCTGTCATTGTTGACTCATCAACTTTTAAAAGCTTAAAAACTTTAATAACTTTTTCCTATTAAAATAACTTTTTCTGACTAGAAAGTAAGAAAAAAACTAAGACATTAGTGAATGATTTTCCACTTTCTGGGATCTGTACCCCTTTCCAATGGTGCCATTCATTTCACAACGCTAATGGGGAATAAGGCGAGCATATGGGAACTGCGGCAGAGAGATCTGGGCTTCACTCTTGTCTAAACTGGATGTGGGATTGCATATATAGCCCCATTTATTTTTGTAAAATTGGCCAAATTGGCTAATTTACATAATTTATTTAATGTATTTTCAGAAAGAAAGTGGTCAAAGATATCCACGAAGAGGTACATTGGGAGGGGAAGTGTGAGCCACCTACTTCCTTCGTAGGAATGCAATTCCAGGCTGCAAAGATTTTGCAGGTCTTAAAACTAACGACTTTCACTCAGGCTTTTTATTAACCTGTAGCTGTATCTTTTTCGTGCTGCAGGAAGTACACTTAGGATCTCGGTTTTGTTGTTATGGGAATGTTACATAAGCTGTGTTATTTTCTGTTTAGTGAGTTTTTAAAGATTATTTTTTCCTTCCCTCTCTACTATAAATGTCTTTTTTCCTTCCCTTTTAAATTCTCTGTGGTTCTACTTAGATGTTTTATGTTAACTGCTCATCTGACATATATTCAGTTTGCTTTTTTTTCCTAAATGGAAATAGTTTTGTTTTTATTTTCTCATTATTTGAGTGATGTATTTTTGTAAAAATGATATTGTTTCTAACAGCACTTTCCAGAGATAATTACTATGAACCTTTATTAAGAGTTTTGGTAGAGACCATTCCAAACTCTACTTTCTCTTCTCTGTATATCTATGTAAATTTGTGCTACACACATACTCACAGAGATTTATACAGTTATGCACTGCATAACTCTATTTCAGTCAATGATGAACAGTGATCTCACAAGATTACAATGGAGCTGAAAGTTCCCAACATCTAGTGACATATTGTAGGGGTGTTAATGTCATAGCACTAGGCATTACTGATGTGTTTGTGGCGATGCTGCTATAAACAAACCTACTGTGCTGCCAGTAGCGTGAAAGTCTAGCACATATAATTATTTACAGTACATAAATAACTATGTTTCTTGTTTACGCATTGACTATACTTTTTACCATTACTTTAGAGCATAATCCTACTTATTAAAAAAAAAAAAGTTAACTGTAAAGCAGCCTCAAGTGGGTCCTTCGGGCAGTATCCAGAAGGCACTGTCATCATAGGAGGCAGCAGCTCCATGCGTCTGCTTGCCCCTAAAGACCTTCCAGTGGGAAAAGATGTGGAGGTGGAAGATAGTGTTACTGATGATCCTGACCCTGCATGGGCCCAGGCTAATGTGCATGTTTATGCCTTTGTTTTTAACAAAAAAAGGCCAGAAAGTTAAAATAAAGTTTTAAAAATAGGAAAAAGCTTATAGAATAAGCATATAAAGAAAATATTTTGTACAGTTGTACAAAATGTTTGTCTTTTAAGCTAAGTGTTACTATAAATGAGTCAAAAAGTTGAAAATTTGAAATGTTTGCAAAGGTAAAAAGTTATAGTAAGCTAAGACTAATTTATTATGAAAGAAAGAATTTTCTAATGCATTTAATGTAGCCTAAGTGTGTAGTGCTAGTGAAGTCTACAATAGTGTACAGTCATGTCCTAGGCCTTCACATTCACTCACGGCTCACTCATTGACTCACCCAGAACAACTTCTAGCCCTGCAAGTCACATTCATGGTAAGTACCTATGCAGGTGGACTGTTTTAAATCTTTTATATAGTGTGTTTATACCTTTTAGATACACATAATGTATCATTATGTTACTTACCATGGTGGCCTACAGTATGCAGTACAGTAACATGCTATAGAGATTTGTAGCCTAGGAGCCATAGACTGTACCATTCAGCCTAGGTGTGTATCAGGCTAACGCATCTGTGTTTGTATAAGTGCAATCTGATGTTCACACAAGAACAAAATTGCCTAACTATGTATTTCATAGAATGAATCCCCATTGTTAAGTAACAGAGGACTATAAATGTAGTATATATCTATACATATATAATATATGTAGCACATCATATATAAACATATGTATAAAATGTGTGCATGTGGATGTGCATATGTACACATATATTTATAAAAATGTGTCCAAACTATATGTAGATATGAGAAAAAACAAACTGATTTTTACTTAAAAAATGTGCAGTCACACTGTCTTTTGGAAGTGTGGCAACATTTGTTTCTGGATTTGCTTAGCTATTTGTTTAGCAAAATATATTTATCAGTAAAATGATTGTCTCTCTACAATTTCTTAAGGTAGAAAATGGAAACAAAGATAACTGAATTCTGACCAGGCGCAGTAGCTCATGCTTGTAATTCCAGCACTTTGGGAGGCCAAGGTGGGTGGATCACTTGAGGCTGGGAGTTTGAGACCAACCTGGCCAACATGGCAAAACCCTGTCTCTACTAAAAAAAAAAAAAAAAAAATTAGCTGGGCATGGTGGCAGACACCTGTAATCCCAGCTACTCAGGAGGCTGAGGCAGGAGAATCACTTGAACCTGGAAAGTGGAGTTTACAGTGAGCCAAGATTGCACCACTGCACTCCAGCCTCGGTGACAAAGTGAGACCCTGTCTCAAAACCAAACCAAACCAAAACAAAACAAAAATCCCAATAGGGCAACAACCAAAAATCCATGGATGGCCAAAATCCAATCTTCAGCTAATCTCTATGAAACGCTGTTAGTACCCTTCTCCTCCTTTGCCCTCTGCCTGATCATTCTTTTCTAACCCATCTATAGAGGAGCGCATATATTATTCTTGTCTGGGCTGCGTTGTGGAGTGAAGGCATTGGGGTGGTAACCAATGTGGCCTGACACTCTCCAGAAAAGCACACGCAGCAGTATGATTCAGAGCAGCAATGGAGAATTCAGAATGGATAGAAATATGAGAGTGAGTTGGTGAGAAGACATGGCCTCACACCGAGACTCCTGGCAAACCAAATCCCATGCTCTTAACCACAAGTGTTCTGAGCATAGTGGCTCTGTCCTTCTCTCCCTGTGCATTGCCTTCAGCTGCAGTCCAGGACCAACATTGTTTCCCAACTGGCATTGCATGCCTCGCCACGTAGACATTTCTTAACTCCACTTACTACTCCAGATAGCCCATACCTGTTCTACAATTCTCCAAGACAGCTTTGATGAGTTACCAACAAATGCCATCTCTTTTTTTCCACATCATATATAAGGTAAGACACTTTTAAAGTTGCTCTTATCCACTCAAAAGGCAATATTCCAGGAGAAGATTTGGTTGATTGCAGCCCCCAAATATAAGAAATAGAACTTTTAAAAGTCAGCTACAGTACCTGGTATACATTAAGCCCCCCAAAATACTAACTTTCCTTTTTTACTCTGTATTTATCTAACACATCACCACTTAGGGCAGAGGTAACAAATGGAGTTGAAGACACAGAGAGACTGTTTGAAAAAAAATGGAGGGATAAAAGCCAGATTCCCTGTCCATTCTGCTTCACCAGTAGACTCCCCTTCTCTATTCACCAGCTGTTTCTTTATTTATTTATTTTAGAGACAGGGTCTTACTCTATTGCTTAGGCTGGAGAGGGTTGATTACCAATGGCCAATTGTTTAATTAATCATGGCTATATAATGAAGCCTCCATAAAATCCCAAAGGATAGGGTTTGAAGAGCTTCCAGATAGCTGGACACATGGAGGTTCCTGGAAGATGGCTCACCAAGGGAAGGCATGGAATGTCCATGCCCCTTCCCATACCTCACCTTATGCATCTCTTCATCTGTATCCTTTGTAATATTCTTTATAATAAACCAATAAATTGTTTCCCTGCATTCTGTGAGTTACTCTAGCAAATTAATTAAACCCAAAGAGGGAGTTATGGGAACCCCAATTTGGAGCAGTTGGTGAAAAGTTCCAGGAGCCTGGACTTGTCATTGGTGTCTGGGGGAGGAGGAAAGCAGTTTTGAGGGACAGCCCTCAACCTGTGGGATCTGACTTTATCTCCAGGTAGGTGGTGTCAGAATTAAATTAGAGGACACTCAGCTGGTGCCTGCTGCTTGGTGAGTGAGGAAAAACTCCCATGCATTTGGTCACGGTGGTATTTTGTGTTGGTGGTGGTTGGTGGTGTGAGAGAAGAGGATAAAATAGTTTGAGTTTTTCCACACCTTGATCTTATTTGGAAATATGATTATTCCAAATAAGTAGCAGATGTAATAAGTTAATCTAAAATGAGGTTATACTGGATTGGAGTGGGGCCCATATCCAGTGACTGGTGTCCTTATAAGAAGGCCATACAGAGAAATAGAGGAGATACAAGGAAGAAAGCTGCATAAAAATAGACAGAAACTGGAGCGATAATGTGACTTTAAGCCAAGGAATGGCAAGGATTGCTAACAACCATCAACCTTTAGAGAGAGGTCTGGAACAGATACTCCCTCAGAGCCTCCAGAAGGAGCCAGACCTGTTGACACCTTGATTTTGGACATCCAGCTTCCAGAACATTAATAGAATATATTTCTGCTGCTTTAAGCCACTTGGCTCATGGCTCTTTGTAACTGCAGCCCTAGGAAATGAATACAAGCACCCAGGGCAATGGATGAGATCAGACCTGCATGAAAGCAGGTCATCATGATGTTTCAAAACCCCGAAATTGAAGAGCCAGTTCTACAAGCTTTAAGAGAAGAAAATAAGTCACTTACAGGGTATTGGGAGTCACATATGGGGTATTAGGAGTGATTTCTCATCAGGAGTAACTCAGAAAACTGGAAGCAATGGAGCAATACAATTTGAAGTAAAAAGAATCTTGAAGCTGAAATTCTACTCAGCTTATCAACTTAGAATAGACAAATGACTTTGTCATACTTGGAGGGATTCAAAATACTTGCTTTTAGGTCAGCCTTCCTTTGGAAGATTCTGGAGGGTGTGCTTTAATAATTGGGTCAACAATGACCACAAAAGCAAACATAGAATTTAGAAACAGACACTCCAAGACAGGAGAATTGCAAAGGACAGGACATGGAATGTCACCTGGACAGCAGGCATGGAAGGACAAGTCCAGAGTGGAGCAAAGTGGATGTGAGGTTCTGGGAGGGAGGTCTTTGGGAAAGAAAATAATGGAACCCATGTGTCTGAGTAAATGGAAAACATTATTCATAGGTGTGAAGGCAGAGGTGTTGGAGTATTTGGAAAATGTTAGCAATTTGGGCTTAGCAAAATCAGACAAATTAAAGAAAAAAAAAGAAACGCAACAACTCGGAGACAATGATTGCCTCCAGGAAAAATGAAGGATTGCCCAGGAAAGAAGGTATAGTCACAGTGTACAGATTCGCTCAAAAGTAACACAAAATGTGTAGATAATGTCTAAAATTGCTAAGTTAAACAATAATAGTATATGCATTGGTTAATGGGTAAAACTATATCTAGGCAGGAGAAATAAATTATAGTGTTCTACAGCACTAGAGAGTAACTATGATAAACAATAATTTATTGCACATTTCCAAATAGCTACAAGAGTGGACTTTGAATGTTCTCAACACAAAGGAATGATAAATGTTTGAGGTGTTGAATTTGCTGATTACTCTGATTTGATCATTGTACATTGTATACATGTATTGAAATATCACGCTGTACTCCATAGAAAAAAAGAATTGGCTGGTCATGGTGGCTCACACCTGTAATACCAGGACTTGAGGATGCCAAAGAGGGCAGATTGCTTGAGCCCAGGAGTTCGAGACCAATCTGGGCAACATAGTGAAACCCATTCCTACAAAAAATATAAAAATTAGGTGGATGTGGTGGTGCATACCTGAAGTCCCAACTACTTGGGAAACTGACGTGGGAGGATCACTTGAACCTGGGAGGTTGAGGCTGCAGTGGGTAATGATAGCACTCAAGCCTGGGCAACACAGTGAGACTGTGAGACCATCTCCAAAAAAAAAAAAAAAAAAAAGAGTTGACATAAATATAATTTAACTTCATAGAGCAATTGAAAATTTCCCATTTAGTGTTAGAAAAATGTTAAAGTGTTATATTTTTATCAGTTATCCAAATAGAAATGATAAAATATTCATTATACCAGAAAAAAGTAAAAAGGCATAGTTTTTTTTTTTTTTTTAAATAAATATAAAAGTAGATATTAAGGGAAAAAGCTAGGATTGAGGGCTTGTTGCCTATGGAGAATTGTACTGAAGTATCCAGAGAGGTCGGGTAGAGGAATGCTATTTCATTATAAGTCACTAAGTATACTATTTAGTATTTCAAACATGTGCTACATTATTTTGATAAACATTAAGAAACAGACAATGTATTAAATTGTCTGTTTAGGCTGATGTGCAATGGCACAATCTCAGCTCACTGCAATCTCTGCCTCCTGGATTCAAGCAATTCTCCTGCCTCAGCCTCCCAAGTAGCTGGGATTACAGGTGCCCACAACTGTGCCCAGCTAATCTTTGTATTTTTAGTAGAGATGGGATTTTGGGATTTCACCATGTTGGCCATGCTGGTCTCTTGGCCAGTGTGGTCTCGAACTCGACCTTGTGGTCCGTCTACCTTGGCCTCCCAAAGTGCTGGAATTATAGGCATGAGCCACCACACCCAGCCAATGTATGTTTTTAATATAGCATTTTGTACAGCATATTTTAATATTCAATATAAAAACTTTATTTGGTGTTCAACTAAGAAGTTTTTCAACACCGAAGTAAGATAATTTGTTTTGGAATCACTGAAAGATACAATAGCACAGTGATATAAAATCAAGTAGACTTGATTTTGAGTGATTTAAAAAATTTCCCATGATAATTTTTAAGATAGGCAATTTTTGCCTTAATTACCAACTGAGAAACTAACCCCATATGAGACAGGATTGTTGGTATCAACAGCGACTTGATTTGCAGGATTTAGCAAAAACAGACGAGCAAGCAGACAAGCAAGCCAGTTACCAGTTAGAGTCAAATTTCAGACAAACAATCTTTCTTTAGCATAACTATGCCCCAAATACTGACTGAGACCTTATTATACTAAGAACTTATTACAGTGGTATCTTATTATAGTAAATATTATTCATTGTTTACCTGAAACTCAAATTTAATAGGATGTCTTCTATCCTATGTGACAACCCTAATAGAGGTTCAATAGGCAATCGTTGAACTTTTGTTTTCTTCATAACCCATTAAGATCTGTTATCCAAGAATTGTCAAAAGCTGCTTGCAATCTACCTCTGTTTTCTGGCTGTATCCAATTCTGGTGTTAATGAGTTCCATAAGGTAACCAACCACCCACAATTTCAGAAGAGTGGTTCCATCCATGCTGCTCCGTTATAAATTTATCTATTACTGGACAATGGGCAAAACAATGACTTGAATGCCAGACTTAAGGACAAGGCTAGGTAAATGTCATGGTAAACAAACATGGTAGTGTGTTTTTCCTTTGGTGGGTAAGGAAAGGACAGGGTGCGTGAAATGGAATGGCACATCTAAATAAGTTGGCATATGCTTGGTGGAGGGTGGCAAGCTTGTCTAAATGTTGCCAAGCATAAAGTTGCTCTTATCCTTTCTTTGAACTCAGGTTCAATATCGTAAAACCCCGAGCTGTCACCAGTTAAGGTGTTATCCCATGTCAGTACAATTTTTGTTAGAATTGTTCCCTGGGACTTCTTCCCCCTTTAATAGAATTGTGGAATAATTTATTCTTCTTCATTGACAATTAGATGGTTAGGGGTGGTATGCCCAGTTTTCAAATCCTTTCCAGAATTCAACTCTTCAAACAGCCTGGAGAAATCAAAGAAACCAGAAAGTGGTCAACTGGATGCTTCTGTTTTTCAATTATTTCCAGCATTGATAAATATTCTATCCATAATGGCCTTATGAGTATTAAATCTCTAACCTTATGATGTGTTGTTTTCTGGTTATCAAAGAACTGTCTCACACTGAATGTATCCTGCTGTAATTACTCCCCCAGCTCGTGCTGCTTTTCCCTCCTCCTGCCCCTCTGTCTAAAAGGCACAGTCATTTTCTCCTCCTAATTCTCATGTCTTTGATTTTCCATGTCTATCCAAAAATGTCAATATGCTTCTCTCAAGATTCTCTCTTCTGTCTCAAGATTGTTGGTTTCTGAAAGTCTTGTAGCTTCAATTGTGTAATTTCTTTTTTTTCAGCTTATGTCTGTTTCATTTACTTTATTCCCCTCCTAACAGTTCACCCCAAACTATAAAACTCCAAATGGGTTGCGTTAGTAAGATATTTTCTTTTTCTTAGAGACAGAGTCTTACTCTGTTTTCCAGACTGGAGTGTAGTGGTGTGATCATAGCTTAATAGAGGCTCCACCTCCTGCGTTCAAGTAATCTTTCTGCTTCATCCTCCCAAGTAGCTGGGATTTCAGGCATGTGCCACTCTGCCTGGGGAGATTCTGAACTGAAAATAATAAGCCACTGATGGAAAGAGCCATACAAATCCAAATTGGAATCCTGGCTCTGTAATTTTCTGTGTATTTATTCTGATACCCATTTATCAGCTGTAAAATAGTGACACCAGTACCTACCACAGAGTTGGGGCTTAAATCAGATGAGAGTACAGGGTACATTGTAGCATCTCTAACATACAAGTCACACAATAAAATGTAGCTATGTAGAAAGCACATCCACATAAAATACCATGTTTTTTGGTCAACCCTGTGCCCACGACACAAACCCATAGTGTTGGCAGGAAAATAGCTCAAGCTCACATAGATGAAATGCTTCATGCCTAAGGGCTTATAACTGGATACCTGGGGCTTAGGATTCAAGGATTCAGATGCTCTCTGCTTTTCCAACACACCATACTACCTCATGACTTCATTGGTAAGAAGATTTCTTAAAAAGCATCTACTTTTCCTGAATTCAAAAGTTCTCTGCCTTGTACTTTTGTTAGATTTTTAAATGTTTTTCATTGTAGAATGTATCTCTAAAGTCTCTCTGGCCCAACAAGGAATGAGAAGTAGTTGCCCAAAAAAAATCAAATTGAAAAATAATGAAAAAGTTATTCACTCTGTGCCAAATGCTAACATGCACGATACCTGTGGTTTTGAAATGTGAGAACATTTGGTGCTACCTCCCCAGAGTAAGAAGTGGTCTCCTGAATTATGATGGTGAGTGAAGTAGGATCAGAAGCATGTAGGGGCAGTGACAGTATGCTTTGATTGAATCATTAAGTGGTTTTATTGGTTGATGCCCTTGAAGAACCTTCATGAAAAAGAAGCCAGATTTCACTTATTTGCCTCTGAGATATGATGTAAACAAGGTTAGGTTCTTCTGATGGGCGAATGGGCATTTGCCCTATGGCTCACCTGCAAGTTTTGTCTCTCTGACATAGAAGCTTGACAATTATGGTAACTCTTCTCATTTATCATGAAAGCATTTCACTTTAGATGAATTTAGCCTGGCAGGGGTAGAATAAACCATTCTAATTAATGGGTGCTTTCCGAAAAAATGGTTAACATAATTTTTTCAGAAACTCATCAACTGTGGAAAAACCTAATGGTTGCCTAAAAATGACACAGACATTCCTTTCTTTCAAAGACAGAAACCAGACTTTACTGGGGTAGCAATGTGCTGAAGCCTGGAAAGTGAATCTGATTGGTTTAAATGATACACTTGCCACTTACCCTTGTGCTAGAATAACCATTGATGAAGCTCTAACTGATCAGATAAAGGAAAGTCTGTTGAAGCATCTTGGAAAAAAGCAGGGCTTGTTGGTATTATTCTCATCCCTTGCTTTACTGTGGATGTGTCACCTTCTCCGAGAGACTTTCCCTGCTCTACTTAAAACAGACTCCCCTCCCCTGCTATCACAAAACGACTTGCAATATTTTCTTCTTCTTATCTCTTAGTGCCAACTAAGATCCCTGAGAAAAGTGTTGTTTTACTGTTTTATTTAGTGCCATAGCCTCAACACCCAGAGCAGTTCATGCTAGAGGCAATATTTGGGGAATGAATTAATGAATGAGTGTTTTGTTCCATAACCTGCACTCAGCAGCCTGGCTCCATCTCCCACCTGTCTCACATGCAAAATAATACATGAAAATATCTACTGGGTTGTCAGGTTTTGTTTTTGAAACTGAATAACCCTTTGTAGTGGAAGGATACTAATTTGAAGCCACATGGCTGTCAGTACTTTTCCTCTTATATCTTCTTACTCTAGACATCAATAAAATGGAAGGAATTTTGGGTGGGATATCTATCAAAAGAAGCAGATCTGAATTCTAACTCCAACGGTACCTCTAGTTCACTTGTGACAGTAAAGAACACAATCTCTTTCATCTAATTTTGTCATCTCTTAAATTTCTATTTTCTCAAATATGTTGTCTCACTCAGCCTTGAGTTATGTAATAATAAAAACAAACTCCTAGTTCTTAAAAATGGTGCCTATTTCATCTGCATTCATACCATAAAATTTGCTTAATAAATTCCTGTTGATCTTAGGGAAAAATAAAGTCCAAAAGGGTTGTAATTGCTTGGTCTTGTCCTCAGGGCTAAGAGTTGAAGGAGCCTTGAACTAAATACTTGGAAGATTACAGAGCTAGTTTTCAAGGCCTCACATTGACCACCACAATATAATTTGTCACAGAATCAAGGCCAGGGGCATCAAGGCTTTGATCTAGAATAATTGCCAATCTAATGAGGCTTTTATATTAAGTGTGTTATCTCACCCAACAAATTCTTCTCTATGAAAGTGAGTAGGGTAGAGGGTGCTGTGATAATACAGTTCAATTCATATTAGCAGTTTTGGAAAGAATTATTTAAAACAGGACACTTCTTGGCTGTTCAATACCAGCTATTCTTTGTCATCTATTCTCTGTTCTAAGAAGTTTTGCTAATATTCAGATCATTCTGTGTTTTTGTTAATATTTAGCTCATCTGTTTTAAGTAGTTTATACCCTTTCTGTGTCTGAAAGTAGCTTTTGTCAAGATACTGGGTTAGTGACCATCTGGTATCTTCCTGTATTTCTCTTGGAGTCTCTATCCCCATCTCTTTCTCTATCCTTTTTTCTCTCCATATCTTAGGATATTTCGATTGAAAGTAAGAAAATTCTAGTTCAAGCTGCTTCTGAATCTAAGGAGAATTTATTGGCTGGCATAAGTGAAAAGCTTCAGATGTGGGTTGATCTAGAAATTTATAATATCACCTGATAATCAGATCCTTTTCCCTAAAATTCACTTGGTTCTACTCTCTTCTTTGTCCTAAGGTTATTTTCCTTATGATTGCAAAAATGGTCAAGTTCCCACTTCAGTAAGCTGTACATCCTGTGTCAGAATAGGCACCTGTTTTCCTGAATACCAAGCCAAAGCATGAGGATCTGAAATAATCCAGGCCACATGCCTGGAAGAGGCCACTGGTTGACCTCTCATATCTTCTCTCTTCTTCTTTTCTAGTAGTAGAATTTTATCTAGGCACATATATGCCTGAAAAAAAAAAACCATTATATTTTCCATCTTTTCTTGCTGCTAGCATGGCCATGTGACTAATTTCTAGCCAATAAGATATAAGTAAAATGTATTGTGTGCAATTCTGGTGTTTTGCTCCTAAAGAAGAGGAAACATGGGAGCTTTCCTAGTTGTAAGCAATCGTGAGACCACACAGACAAGAGCAGAACTCTAGGGATAGAAGAGCAACAAGGTGGAAGGTGCTCGGGCCCCTGATGAACCCACAGAGCATAGCCATTGTACCAACTTGAGTTTTATGTGATGGAGAAATAAGCTTTGATCTTGTTTAAGCAATTGGTAATTTTGGCTCTCTGTCCCACTCACAGCCAAACCAACATTCTTTCTTAAATACCTACGTACTCCTGAATTGTGACCAAGTGGATGGAATCTGTGGCTTGGGGTGGGTGGGCTCAGCTTCCCAGAGCCATGTGGGTCTCCAAATGAAAATGGAAGACTGTTGAGAAAGAAGTGGGAGGAAGCATGGGAGACGACCATCAACTGTCTACTCGTTTCTTTTCCTTTTTCTATCTCTGTTACTCTGGTTTTAATACCCATGACCGTCTGCCTGCAACCCACAGATTGTTGCTGGCTTTAAGTAGCTCAGACAGACAAGCAAACAACACAAAAACCAGGACGTTGCCCCACTATGTTGGAAAATGCAAATATTCAAATGATAATTTGAAGACCACTGCTTCTTTAGCAGAACGAGGGAAGATTGAGATGCATGCTTTACCTGAATTTTAGGTTTTTATGAGTAGAAGCTGTGTCTTCTTCACAAAGGATATACTCAGTACATGTTTGTCACTTGAATGTGCTTAATCACTGCAGTACTGAGAATTAAACAGGCTCTGCAGAGTGAATCTTGAATGTGCCATTAACCAAGAAAAACAGAGACAAGGAATAGATTGTAAAAATATGAAAATAAGTCTTACTAAAAGAGAATAAATTTCCCCGATGGCATAAAAGTAGAAGTTTAGGACACATAGTTATATTTAGCACATTTGTGGAGAGAAAACAGAAATAGGGAAAGAAAAATCTTACAGGAGCTATCCTCCGAGTTTGCCTGCTTATATTTACTTTGGTGGTTTGCTTGTTCCTCTGAAATTCAGGGATGGAGTATTTAACATGTGGGCAGCTTGTTTTAAATACATATTCCAGGCAGGAGTGGAGGGAATGGAGCTGAAAGGCAGTTTGCTTTTCTGCTTGTTCGTATCCTGAAGAGATCCATCTCTCAGATTGAAGTAAATTGCCACCAAATTGCATTGCTTACCCTCAAATCTTCCCTTGTGCAGAAAATAAGGCATTTGAGTTTTCAAAGGGCATTGCCCCTAGGCTTCTTGAATAGCGTTAAACATCTGTATGAAAAACCCATGAATGTCAGTGGAGGAAGGCTCAAAATGTACTCTGTCAAGAAGGATGGAACAAAAGCAATAGTATAGAAAAACCGCCAGCTGATAATGAGGAAATTGCCATGAAGGTGCTAGTGTTTATATTTGCACAAGAGCTATATGCATTGTTTCAACTAAATATTTTATAATATGTCACCTTGGCCTGTTTCACACATCAGTCAAAGTGGGGAGCTTTTTCTCAGTGTCTCTCTTTCTATTGTTGTGTGAACAATGTGCTTCAAACACTTGTCTAAACAAGGTTTATTGCTGCAGCAGGCAGCAGCAACGACTGCTGAGATGTTATACTAGAAAAAGGGGAAGAATTTAGCAGCTGAGTGGTGCCACTGCACAGACAGTCCAGGCTTGGATTAGTCTAGTGCCCATTGACTTTGGATGCTTTTGGATATATTTTCCTGAGTTATTAGTCTATGATATATGTGTTACACACATTTAAAGACTTGCTGGTAGCATATGGTGAAAGTGGTGGCTTTGTTTGGACTGAGCTGACAGCCACATGTATACAGCCCTTGGCTCTAGTAGTTTTTACAGATTATAGAGAGCAACTTCTAGTCTTGGTTAGCTGCCTGCTGAGAACAAAGTTCATTTTAAGTGTTTCCAGAAAATCAATAGAGGTTTTACTTGTTGCAGTGAGTTTGTGCCACGCACACAAGACCACTTACGCCATTAGCTCCTCTGCTGTAAGCCTTCATGGAGAATCACAATGGGATCTTTTGGCTCTCAGTCACGTAGAGAAGGTTGGTTACCTCCTCAGCCTGACCATGATCTAGGGGACTAGGGATGGTTATTAATGGACAGTGTAACAGTCTATGAGGGAGTAGGATGAATGGAGGAAGATTTAGGTCACAGGCTTCATCTGTCTATGAAGCACAAGATATTTTACAGGACTGTGGTCACAAGCTACAACTCATGATTTACAACTGGAGTGAAAATTAATATTTGAGTGGCCCTTATGTCTGGGCAAAGAAAACTCTTGCCTTTGACGTAGAGAATTGGCACTTGGAGTGAGTCCCTGCCTGCTGAGTTATGCCTGGTCCCAAGTGAGTTTGTGCTGTGGGGAAACAATTCTTTAATATTGGTGAGAAGCATGGCTCTGTTGACTCTGAAGGCCATGGTGAAGGTGGAGTGGGGGGTTTGGGGGGCGGGGTACAGTTAACTCCCTTCCAGGGACTTGGTTTTTTGCAGCTGGGGTTTCTTAATTCTTTTTAGCTCTAGGATCACCTGGAGAGCTTTAAACATACTGATTCTTGGGCTTCCCACCCGACTTACTGAATGGGAGGCTCTGGATCTGGGCCTTGAGATAAAGTCTTTGAAAAAGTCTCCAGGGGGATTTCCAGGTTTGGACAGACCTGAGAAAGTGTGGGGACTTTGAGTTAGATGTACGGGGTCAACCCCTGCTTTGATACTTCTCAGCTGTGTGAGCCTAAACTAGTAACCTAACTTCTTTATACTTCAGTTCTGGCATCTGTACATGGGGGTTATGACAGAACCCCCCCACTGCAAAAGGGGAGGTTCTATCATAAGGAATAGGGGGACGTATAGTATCTGGCACTCAATCAATTCTCTATAGAAGATAACTATTATTTGGCTATTAAGGCAATATTAGTCCTTAAGAGCCTAAGCTATCCACACCTTCCCTACTCACAAAGTCTAGAACAATGATAGCAATGGCAGTAGTTAACACTCCTTGTTTACTGTGTACCAGAAAACACAAAGTTCTTTCCAGTTATTTTCTCTTCGTCAGAACTGCTCCCCGAAGTGGTGGGATTAATATTGCTGTTTTTAAAAAAATGGTGTCTGATGCTCAGCAAGGTGAAGTAGTATGTCTGGAGTCCTGACCCTTATAGCTCATGAATGGCAGTGCTGGCATTCAGACCCTGGTCGATTGGACTGACCCCTAAGCCCTTGTCCCTAACAAGGCTACTTTTCATCACTACCCTAGATGAAAAGTAGCCTCTCCTCTAGACGAAGCATTTCTAGGCCTTTATAAAACCCATGTTTCCTCTCTATTTTTCACTGTCTTCTGTGTTTCTGCATCAGCCAGAGTCATCATTTTTATTTTGGCTTGTGATATGGAATCCTTTTCCAATCTCATGTGTCTCCTTTCTCTCTGCTGAGAGTCACTGTCCTTGAACATGATTTGCCTGTTTCACCGCTGTGCTCTTGATGCATTATTCCTATTGTTCATTACTATGAGCATCTTAAGGACAATGATAGTGGTCTATGGTACTTTAGCTCCCCACTCCCTGTTGCCCTGCCAGAGGCACTGGGGCCCTGTGCCATGCTGGGGACAGAAGAGAAAATGGGTAGATGTTCATGGAGTTCTTCGTTGAAAGCAAATTTAACATGTTTGGAGACACTAAGGCTTTTCCGTCTGAGAAGTCTTAATTCAGAGTGTAGAAAGTGTTCCTTGTTCCAGGAGACTTAAATTTTCGTATTCTCAGCTATATCCAATGCCTATGTTGGGAGCCTTAAAAAGAAGGACTCTCAAATGAAACTTACCTAACTAGTTTGGCTTGCCACTCACTTCCTTTGGTCTGTCCTAGAGCTGACTCTTTATTGCTCTCTAACATCAACATTTTCTTTTTAACCTCGAACATTTCATAATTTTCTTTTGTGTCTAGGGATGGTAAGAGGGGCCTTCCTTACAGTCTCATAGCGCTCGATATTCTCCTTCCCATTCATCACAATCATTTCAAGCATACTCTCTGTATGTTTACATAGCTAATGTCTCCCTCCAACCCCAGTCTCCATGTCTGTTTTGCACATAACAGCATCCCCTGTACCTACCAGAGGGCCTCATGTGTGTGATAGGTGCTCAGTGAATATTTGCTGAATGAATAAATGAATTTGTCATTCTTCTGTTTGTGGAGAACAAGCATGGACAGAAATACAACTCAAATTGTCTCAATTATGAAAAAGGAATTATTGACGCATACTATTGAAAATTCAGGTGTAGACTCAGGAAAGAATGCACTAATGAATGCATCTTAATGCTCAAATAGGGGGGTTTAAAATCTGCTTTTCTCCATCTCTCAGCTCTGCCTCTCTTTGTTATCTTCATTCTGAGGCAGTCTATTACCATACACTGAATAGACTGCTACTAGCTAAACAGCATCTTCAGACTTTAGTCACCTGAATGTAAAAAAGCAACTGTTTTTCAATTCTTCCATCGGAAATCCCAGGCTTTAATATCACTGGCCCAACTTGGACAACATGCCCATTTCCTGAACCAATCATGATTGCCAGGGGGAAGGATGGGGAAAGATGATGACAATTGTCCATGTTTTACTCATACCCATGCCACAATTAAGGGAAGGTATGGTCAGAGCCACCAGGACTATGTGGTATGAAACTAGAGGAGGTGTGATTCCCTTCTGCCAAACTCAGATGCTATTTCTGGAAGGAAGACCAAAGGGTGCTGGGTAGGCAAAACTAACAGATCTCCACTGTGGTGCCAAAATGCCTCCACATCTGATAAATATGCCTGAAGCCAAGAAGTAGACCTGCCATTAGCAAGAAGAGCTGATAGGCTGATCCAATCTAGGGCTCACTAGATCACAGGGTGAGGCCCACAATGACAAACTCCAAATTAGAGGCAAAAATGACCATACAGGTTTAGTCTTCACTTCTTTCCTGTTAAGAACCCCACTATAGTTACGACTGTGGCGTTTATGGGGAAGTGAAGTGGACTGAACTGGGAGAGCATTGTGATAGATGTTACAGTGCAAAGCAGGGCTTATCCAACACAAGCCTTTGTAGAAGCTTATTTCATTAAGGAGCACTGCAAATGTCTTTTTCTCTGACTCTAGCACATCTCACAAGGCTAGGAAGGTGTTGTGGGGTTTCATGTGTCCTACTAGCTTCTGTTTTCACTACTTTAACTAACAGACCCCAAGAAGGATCCATGGGATGGCAGGTGGCCCAGATCTCTGCTTGTAGACTTTAACTTCCTGTAAAATTCTCTTGGAGAGTAGATTTATGTATAACCTAGAATAGAAAGCACTTGACTTTGATTTGCTCAGTACTCATTCATCTTCCTAACGCTTAGTGCCAACAGCTTTTTTTTTTTTTATCCTTCTAGAGAACTGCGCCTTCTCAATGGGGTGTGGGCTTCTGTCTTATTACAGAAGCTGGGGCTCGGAGGTGGGAAAGGGAGAACCAATTCTGCCTCTACCTATTCCTGAAAGGCCAGGGGCTGGATCTCTGACTTGAGCTCAGCCAATCATACACTCTCATCTGGGACATTAAATCTTGAACTAGTGATAAAAATTTAAAGCAAATGTTTGGAGAAACTTTCTTGAGAATTGGGGGTAATTGGGAGTAACGTCCAGACACTCTCATCTGGGACATTAAATCTTGAACTAGTGATAAAAACATAAAGAAAACGTTTGGAGAAGCTTTCTTGAGAATTGGGGGTAACGGCAGTGACAAGTGTTGTGAGCTGCAATATTCTTATCAAACTCCTTCTGAAAGGAGACAGTTACTATGCTTCCTGCTCCTAGAAAATCAGCCCCCAGGATCCTAACTTTCCTAAAACCCTCCTTCCAGCCATCCATTGATATGGAGCTCTTTATATTCTTCCAATAAACCCTTCTCTCTAAAGGTGGTTACGGTTGATTTCTCTAGCTTGTAGATGGAAATCCTAACTGATGCACTTAGTTTTAAAAAATTGCCTAACTGTATTTTGTAAGCAAAATTCCACCTTAAGAAACAGCCATTGTGCTGGGAAACAGAAGAACTGAATTAAAACCACAATTTGGTAGCTGTTTAGCAATACGATTTCCAGTATGTTATTTAATGTCCTTCTCAGTTTCTTCGACTATAAAATGAGAGTAGAAGAATTTTCTGCTTGTGGGGCTCTTATGAGTGGCAATGAGACTGTGGCAGAGCCCTGAGAAGCATAAATGTCATATCAATTATAAATGTGCAATGCAATTATATGGATCATCCGTAAGTGGATGGATTTGATTTAATCCTTTAGTGTTGCAATTGTATTGTACCTCTACCCACTACATGCTATTTATTGATGTTGGGATTCATGAAGTCACTCTAGAGAAATTTATTAAATACCCACTATGTGCAAGATATCAGCTTTTACTTAGCATTTTAATGAAATGTTGATCATTTGCTGTCTGTCTGTCATCTTCTTCCAATTCTATTGAACACATTACTCAGACCGCTATGCCTACAGGAGGAAACACTGACTACATTGCAGGTGTCTTGCCTCCTTTGCCAAGAGTCATTTTTTCCTCCAGAGAAAACACTGATGAAACAAAGGCAACCAGGAATCAACCTTTCTTTCTTGCAATGTTCTTCCTTTTCCCAGGAAAAAACTTTCAAGATATAAATGGCTTTCTTGGTTCCATATTCCCCTTGGGCAGCTTCTGAAGGTACGCTTGATGCCCAGGGGAGAAGGCCATAATTAGCAAGCATTGTGACTCTGTCATGAGTAGGGATTGGCAGAGCCAGTGAGGGACAGATGATAATTCCAAACATCAACCGCAGCTGACACTGCTTTTTAGAAACAAAGAAAAGAAAAACCGTATAACAATGTCATAAACAAGTTAGCAATAGAAAAATAAAAACCAGCCTCTTAAGCACAATACCAGAAGGACAATTCTTAACAAATGAAGCATTTTTTTAAAAAACCAACCTTATTGCTTATTTAACAATTGAAAAAAAGTGAGAAAAAAGAGGTGAGGGCTTCAATTCAGTTAATGAATACAATGCACATGTCCTAAAATCCAATGTCTCTGATACCCATTGAGAGCTACATTATGTGAACAAGCATCCAGAATTTCAGAAGAGGGTTTTGGTTAGCAATGATAGCTAGCTAGGAAAGCTCTGCAAGTAGGATTTGTCTGGAATGTGCTAAGGATCTCTTACTCCTGTGAGAGCCTATGTGATCTCTTTTTTCTTCATCAAAAGTAGAGACAATTTAGCTGGGAGATTTATTTGTTTGCTTCAATAGAGCCTTGAAATTGCACTATCTCCAAATGTTAATATCTAGCTAATTCCTCTGAATTTTGGCTGATAGCTGGACAAGGAACCATTTTTAATGTAGGCTATTTATAATTCTAAAGAGAACACAAAGAAGAGAATGTCCTTGCTGCATAATTATTCGAGGTGAGTCAGTGTCTCTGGAGTGCCAGCTCTACCACGCAGGAATGAGCACAAATGCTTCCATCAAGAGGGGCCGTTAGCCTTCGTTCCATGAAGCTGATTGTTTTCGGTGAGGTGGACAAGCCTTTGTTGGGACTACTTTTGGTTTACCATATAAACAGTGAGCCCTTGCAAAATCTGATGTGTTAAATGTTGATTCGCAGAATGTGAGAACTGAAAGGGACATTGGAGATCATCAAATTCAGCTTCCCCCTCTTTTTCCAGAAACTATAAGCTAGACCACCTGGATACTAAGAATCATGACAAATGTCATACTGGAATCCAAGACTTTGAGAATTTCAAAATCCTGCCCCCTGTCATATTGTTTCTTCATTCTTTTAAAACAGATCCATTTGAAGATGTAGCCAGTTTAAATGAGTGACTGCAGTGGCTATTTCAATCTACCAGGGGAGATCGTTGCATCTCTTTTATGATGGATTATCTCGCGTCTTTAAATAGATTGCTTTCTAAAGTAATGTGGAGTGGAGAAAAGGAGAAGCAAATGTCATTTTCTATAAAACATCTCCTGTGAAAGCAAACAGAAAAGAAGCCTGTAAAGTGGAAAGACTCAGCTTCCTGAAAGAGGCTCCATGGGCTTGATGACCTTGATGTTCATGCTATAGTTGTTATGGAAACAGGAAAGTGAGATTATGGTTGCTAAGGGACACTGAACTGAAGCAATCTCCATCACTTGCTGGTCACTCCACTCTGCAACTCAGAAATCCACTCAGAGCAGGGATGAGTCAGCAAAACAAATTTTAAAGAGTGAGCTAAAATTGAGCTGTATTTTACATATCTATATATTTTTTATTGTACTTTAGGTTCTGAGGTACATGTACAGATCATGCAGGATGGTTGCATAGGTACATACATGGCAATGTGATGGAGGTATGCTGCCTCCATCCCTATATCCCCATCACCTACATCTGGCATTTCTCCCTATGTTATCCCTCCCCAACGTCCCTACCCTCCACGGTCCCTCCCCTAGTCCTCCCCAACAGACCCCTGAGCTGTATGTAGCAATATTTGTTTTTGAAGAAAGTCCCAAGGTTTTGAAAGAGTTGTGGCAATTGTTTTAAAGTCTTAAATGACTTAAATGTAATAATCTTCCAAATGGAAGGAGTGTGCTCCCAGGCACCACAGCGCCATTTCGTTTACAAACAGATGATTTTTGAAACAGGAAATATATTCATAGTGTAAATCTTTGCCTCCAGGAAGGTCAACATAATAGTGAAAAGAAAGCTCAGGCTATACCTGAAAATGACTAATGAGTTGCTAAGTGGAACGTTTCCCAGTACCATCCTGGGAGGACACTCAGTGACATCAACGTCCATTTTCTTGAGTGATAATCCTTATCCCGCCACACATTTGTCAAAACCCGCCGTGTGCATGGGATGTTTTCTTGACCAAATCGTGCAGGGGAAAAACATGGATATCCATTACATACGGTAGAATCAAGTGTCTCTGTGTTTCCATGCCCAGGATGGAGACCACATATGTAAGTCACATGGTATCTCTCCATCTGGCACACAGCAAATGCTGAATATATATTTGTTAACTGTGGGGTAGATTACAGAAAAGGGCAGACTACTGTATACATGCAGCCCGTGGATGAGCATTTTTGAACATCAGCTGTGAGCTGAGATATGCCAAAAATGGTTCCTATCCTTTAACTCTTCCTCCATCACTCTGTTCTTCCTGCCCTTTCCTTCCTCCAGTATTTGCTAATTGTGTCATAGGTACCAGGTACTGTGACAGGTGTTGGGGGATACAGAAATAAATAAGGGTATGCCCTTAGTCTTGGAGGAGCATGTTCACAGTGAGATCATGGACTTGCGAACAACGATGACATGGTGCACTAGGTGTTATCTCCATGATGGAGATAACACCTAGTACACCATGCGCAAAGGGACTAGAGAACAGCTAAAGCTGCCTGGGGAGTTGTTTAGCTTGCAGAGTGGCTGCTTTGTGCAGCATACTTAGCCACAAGTGTGCATGCACACAAATACCATTTTCTCTCATGGATATATAGAACTTATAGGTGTGTTGAGTGACTTGTGACAGTTTCTTTGAGAAGCAGATACCAAGATAGAGGTAGAAGTGGGAGAATTATTGGGGAAAATGCCTATGAATGGTAAAGAGGGAGGAGGCAGGAGCAGGCAAGAAAGGCTTCAGATCTTGAAGGAGGTCTGACATCTGTGAATGGTAAAGAAAAAGGAAGGAGGAAGAGCCGCAGACTACAGAACAGCTCACAGGAAGAAGTGGCATGAAGATTGGCTATAGAGCCATCTAATGTTAGTGAGCCCTTGGCTGGAATGCGCCACTGGGTGATCTTTGCTGAAAACTGGTGCAGGTTCGGAAGCACCCACAGCTTAATAGCTCTTCTTGAGTCCACCCCTCTCTCTCTCACTCGCTCTCTCTCTCTCTCTCATTACAGTCAGAAACATAGAAAATAAAACATACCACCTTAACTATGTGTAAGTTTACATACAATAGGGTTAACAACATTCACATTGTTCTCTAGCAGATCAGATCTCTAGAACTTTTTCATCTTGCCAAACCGGAACTCTACATCCATTGAACAAAACTTCCCCTTTGCCACTCTTCCTAGTCCCTGGCAACCACCACTGCACTCTCTGTTTCTGAGTTTACTATTTTAGATACCTCATATGGGTGGAATCATGCAGTGTTTGTCTTTCTGTGACTGGTTTGTTTCACTTAGCATAACATCCTCAAGTTTCCTTCATGTTGTAAAATACGACAGGAGTTTCTTCTTTTTAAGGTACAATGATATTGTATTGTATGTGTATATCACATTTTCTTTATCCATTATCTGTTGATGGGCCTTTACATTGCTTCCATCTCTTCACTGTTTGTGCTATGTTTACTGCACAGTGAACATGAGTATGTGAGTATCCCTTTGAGATGCCGGCATCTCTCTTGAAATCTGAATAGTGTTTAACTCCATGACTGCAGTGCTGTTAGAGTCCACATTTCTTTTTTGGATGGATTTTGATAATGTGTAAGTGAAGATGCCTATCATTAAGCTGTTGAAGAGAAGCCAGATGATTGAGACTAAACATTCATTTTAACATCTAAGGGTCATCTTGTGGCTACTTTTGGGCTGCCCTGTTTCTGAGAAATTGTCGCTCTCCTTACATAAAGAGAAATGAGCTTGCAGTCATGGTAACATTACCTAATTATACTCCTCCCTGACTAAAACAGATTGGGTGAGGATAGACAGCTGAATAAGGTAAGTCAGCCTGTTGAGTGGTGTCACCCAGTCAGATGTTCTTACCTGGGAATTTGGAACTGGGATGCAGGGATGGTAGTGAGCTCATCAGTGGCATTAGAATTGGGAAGCAGTGGAAGGATCCTGTCAGCCATGTATGAAGAGGCAGAGAAGGCTGGGTTTGAGGAAAGGTGCACGTGTAGAGAGAGGGAAAAGCAAGAGACCAGGAGCCAATTGTGGCAGCTGAGACGGGAAGAGAGCAAGACGGAGAAAATAGTTTCCTCAGGCTGAGTTAGCCTTTGTTTTTAGTTTCTCAACAGTCTTGAGATTACATAAAATATTCCTGATTCTTTAAAATAAATCTCCTCTTATTTAAGGCAGTCTGAGTGGGTTTCCATTTCTGGCAACCAAATGACTTTGATTCTTTGCCAAAATGAAATTAGCATTTATCTCATCTTTTTTGACATGCAACCCAAAGTTTTCAACATGAGTCTGAGAAAGGTGAACTGGCTATGAAATGATATTGCCCATTTGTGGGAGAGAGGAAAGAATTTGGGTTCCAGACTCGTATAATCTGATTTTTAGCTGCCACTGTGCTACTTCTTGACTGTGTGGCTTCGGAGAATCACTTATTCTGTGGGCTGAAGTTACCACATCCTTAAAATAGAATTTATTTCCTGTTTTAGTCCACTTTCTGCTGTTATAACAGAATATCTGTGACTGGGAAAGTTATAAAGAAGAGAAATTTGTTTGGCTCATGATTCCAGAGGTGAAGTGCAGGAGGATGGTGTCAGCATCTGGTGAGGGCCTTCATGCTTCAACCTCCCATGGTGAAAGGCCGAAGGGCAGGACAGGATTCTTGAGAGAGCAAGAAGTTGCCAAACTTACAACAATGTTCTCTCACAATACTAACCTACACCCAAGATAACAACATTAATCCATTCATTAGAGCAGAGCCCCCATGACCTACTCATCTCTAATTAGGCCACACCTTCCAATGCTGTTGCACTAGGGATTAAGATTACAACACAGGAACTTTGAGAAACACATTGAAACCATAGCCCTCCCAGTTTGTAAAATACTGTGTTTCAGTAACATTTACAGTGCAGTATGTATTAATGAACCTTGACAGTCTGTAACAATAGCCAGCATACAAACAGGGGCCAATATTTGGATGCATGGTTGGGTGAAAGGCAAGCAGATTAGCTGGAGCTTTGTAAAAGGTGATATAAGTATGTATTTGGGCTTGCATATTTTAAATACTAAACATTTTTAGCAGCTGTTTTCAAGCTCATTGCCTATCTCTTTACATACCTTTTTTTTCCTAACATGATCAACCCTCATTTCCCTTAACAGTTAATTAATAAATATTCATTAAAATGACTTTGATATGTCTAGCACTGTGAAAGTGAAGATGACGGAAAAATGATCCCCTGTTAAGTGACCTCTGTGTAGCAGATCATGTAAGTTTTTCCAAATGCCTTATTTCTTGTAATTTTCACAACAATTTTGCGAAGTAGGCATTTGTTCTTTTATAGATGAGTGATCTAAGACTCAGAAAGGTTAAGCGACTTGCAAGATCACCCAGCTGAGAAGTGCTAATACCAGGACTGGACCTTGGGATTCTAACTTCTACTATTCTGTACTCTGTGGTAGGAATAAAGACGCAGCCCTGGCCCTCAAGTAGCGTATATCTAGCCTGAGGCAGAGTCAGGTAGATTGGTGCATGGGAGTGCTAGGGAGAATAAAACATAACCACTCAAGGAATAACAGGAGAACAAAACCTGACTCTGAATCCAGTTAGCGTATTCTCATCACTATAGTAGCTTAGAAAAGAGTCAAAGGGCATTGGATGATTCTCTAAAGACATCACAGAGGAGGTCTGAGGGGGCTGGCTGAGCTATCTAACCTCTCCAAGACAGAGATCCCTATATATAAAATAGGAATAACAGTATTTGTTATTTCTTCATGCTCATTTTGTGAGATCAAATTGCTTGAAGTGTGTTGCAGCACTTTGAACTATCCAAGTACTTTCTACATATGAGGGAATGATTTTATAAATAAGGATAGGTCGAATTTTATACTGTCGGAGAGAGAGAAAAAGAGAAGGAATTCCGGGAAGGGAGAAGAGCATAAGGACAGAGAGAAGTAGAATGACATCAGGCACCTCTCTCTTTCTTAATCTCTGAATCTCTTGATCTCCATATCAATCTAATTTCTATTTCCATTATGATGGCTATTTCTATCATCTCTAGAGATACAGCTAATTGAGAGATATATATATAAACTTTATATATATATCTATATATAGTTTATATATATATCTATATATATTTCATGTATATAGATATATATAGATGTAGGAAAGAGTGAGCTAGGGAGAATGAGGGAAGGAAATGGATGAATGGGGGTAAGAAAACTGACTTGACTTGATAGAAAATTTCTAAATGAAACCCTGTATGCCAACCTCTTGTTAATGGCAGCATCTTATCTAATACAGAAAAGTATTTGAGCGTGCAATGGACATATGCCATTTGATTTGATTGCCTGGTATCCATGCCCTGTATCCTATTCTGTGTAGTGTTTTTTTTTTTTTTTTGGAAACTGAAGGAGACCGTCAAAACAGATCCTGAGACAGATGTTTGCCTGCAGGTAGTTCGCTGGGGAGTACTTTTAGGAACAACGCAGGTAGGGGAGTGAGGAAAGCTAGATGGGGCAGAGGGTGAAGTTGAATTGTAATGCAGTTTGCATAAAGATCTCAGTCAACTCCTCATGGAGTTGGGAGAAAAGGATGGCTGTTCAGAGATGTACCAAATTGAGGCACAATTGGCAGGCTTTTGAGTCTTGTATCAACTGTCAGAGGCATTAGAACCAGAGCGACTCCATCTTGAGTGAGGGCTAAGAAAAATGAGGCTGGGTTTGCTGGGTTGCATTCCCAGGAAGTTAGGTGTTCCTGGACTCTAGATCTAGTTTGTGATTAAGGGAACAGATTGATAACATTTACTAAACAGACACAGACTCAGGAATGTCCTGATATCCCGGTATCTTGAGAACAGAAACATTCCTAATTTTGCTTTAAAGATAATAACATGGATTCTCGCAAAATATAGCAATTAAGAAAATCAATTCTTTATCACAAATCCTTGTAGTAGAGCACTTATCCCCATGACTTTTTCTTTGTTGTTGTTACCATGTATATAAGCAAGCATTATACCTAGAGTAGGCACGTTCTTCCTGTTACTATTGGGAATGCCCTACTCTATCTATGGAGCAGCTATTCTTTCATCACTTTACTTTCTTAATAAACTTGCTTTCGTTTTGCACTGTGGACTCGCCCTGAATTCTTGCTTGCACGAGATTCAAGAACCTTCTCTTGAAGTCTAGATCAGGACCCCTTTCCAGGAAGACACCCAGGCATTGAATGTAGGCTGCTCCCAGTAGGGAGTGTACCGTTGGGGTGAGGCAGCTTCTCCCAGTGGAGGACAATTCCTGGGGAGGGGTTTATCTGGGAGTCATCACCAGGCAATAGCCCCAGCACCTCAGGGAATCCAGAGCATAGGTCTTGAGAGATCTGTCAGTGCACCACAGCATCCCCGCTAGGGGTCAGCTTCCTCTTCTCCATGTTGCCTGCCTGCTGGGTCAAGTGCACATGAGCTAGGTTTGGCTCATCAGATTCTCTCACCAAGGACTTTATCTTGAGCAGATGACACAAAGATGAAGGATCCAATGATGTTCACTTAGGCAGCAATAGTAGGCACGGTTATCTTGAAGTTTTGTGGCAGTAGTAGCTGGCCAAAATATTCCTGACACACAACTTTTGCCAGTATCCTGTGGTTCCTTAATATTTTCTAATCCTTGTTTTAAAATCTCTGGTTGGTGTTGTGAGTCTTTTCTTTCTTTCTAGTAAACTCTATTTTATCTGTAGATGAAGCTTGGTTTTGGTTTCTTAGAACTAAGGAACTCTGATAAAGGGAATAAATGGAAAAAGAGAAAGAGGAAAGAAAGAACATTAACTTCTAGAATAATACTTATTATCTGTACTGGCTTGAGTACGAAGAAGGTATCATTTTAATAGAATATGACAGTGGTAATAGTAACTTAATTATTATTTTCCTTTGAGAGTTTCATTGCTGTAACCCCAGAGAAAGATACACACACACACACACACACACACACACAGAATCTTACCTCTTTTGACAGACTGGCAAATAGATACTCTCCATTATATATACTTCTTTTGCATTATATTCTCAATCATGTTTGTAAAAATGACTGAGTTTGCAGAAGATGGATCTCACTAAATAGGTTAAGTTAATTAGTTGAGAAAAATGAGAAGCCGCTACTGGGTATATTGAAGTCACTTACAGGGCCAAGGTGGGTGAAGCCAGATTAAGAAGTACAAAAGTTAGTTAAGACTACAGTGGCAATTCTGTTAAGACCTCTTTGGATAATGCAAAATTCAAGGCTGAAGAGAGTGTGTACAGAACATAAGGTGAAATAGAAATGCCCATGGCGTTGCAGCAGATACCCAGAGGCAACAGTCTCCAGAAATCATTCCAAGAGGTGGAACAGAAGGATGAGGAGTAGGAAGGTAGTTTAAGTATTAATGACAGCATGTTTAGGGTGTTGAAATCTTTGACTAATGGCTTAATAAATCATGGATTAATAGTGAGATTTCCAGTGGGAAATTCAAAGTTCACAACCAATTTACTTACATGTAGATAGAGTGCTCCCTGGGTTAGGTCATTAAAACTCCGTTAGAATGTACTTAGTAAAGCAAGTGGTACTAAATATGAGGCTAAATTGCCTTGCCGTGTTGACCGGATTGAAAGCAAATCAGCTCAAGTGGGTTCCTGCCATCCCTTTTGGAGTGTGCCTGCTGATAGAGGAAATGGATCCCAGCGGGAGCAGATCTCCAAGTATTTAATCTCCCGTTGCTACTGTAGCAGCATCGACAGGCTTGAGATGGCTAGGGTAAAAGCTAGGGTTTCTGTTTCTTGGTCTCTTTGAAACAAGGGAATAAGGAGAAAACTCTAGAAGAAGGTATTAAGCATTCTCTTTTGGGGAGGTGGTGTTGCAAGATGTTGGGTTTTGAAGAAGGAAACACATGTTCTTTGGGACAGGTGGTCAGAGAAAGACTCTCTGGGGAGGTCATATCTACGGTGTGACCAGTAAGATCAAAAGGAGGCAGCCATAGAAGGAGGCTAAGAGTGAGGCTGGGAGAAGTGAGGAAGGATGTTCCAGGAAAAAGGAACACGGCATTGCAAATACTCTGGGGGAAGAAAGAGCTCCGAATCTTTGAGGAAGTGAAGAGTGACCAACGTGGCTAGAATTAGTGAGAGGATGGAGAAGATGTTGGGATGTAGGGATATTTGGTACCCAGACCCAGGGAGAGAGGCAGGAAGGGGCCCATTATTTTAGCCAGGTTGATCATGATATTACACAAAGCTGGGATTTTGTTTGAAGTGCAACAGGAAGCCATAGAGGGGTTTTAAGTCAAGGAGTCACATGATCAAATTTCTATTTATAAAACGCCACTGTGGCTTCTACAAAGAGAATATATTGAAGGAAAACAAAAGTGAAATCAGGAAAATTAGGGCGCGGTGGCTCAAGCCTGTAATTCCAGCACTTTGGGAGGCCGAGGCGGGTGGATCACGAGGTCGAGAGATCGAGACCATCCTGGTCAACATGGTGAAACCCCGTCTCTACTAAAAATACAAAAAAATTAGCTGGGCATGGTGGCACGTGGCTGTAATTTCAGCTACTCAGGAGGCTGAGGCAGGAGAATGGCCTGAACCCAGGAGGCGGAGGTTGCGATGAGCCGAGATCGCGCCATTGCACTCCAGCCTGGGTAACAAGAGCGAAACTCCGTCTCAAAAAAAAAAAAAAAAAAAAAAAAAAAAAGAGGCAATTACAAAGTGCAGGGGAGACATGGTAAGGGCGTGATCTAGGGAGGTGGCTAATGGTGGTCAATAGAAGCGGATGAATTAAGGGTACAATTAGGAGGCAGAAAAAGAGGATTTAGTGACGAATTGGCTGGTGGAGAGGAATCGTTAGAATGAGAGAAATCTAGGATAACACCCAAATTTCTGTCCTCAGCTGCTATTGGTATGTAGCAGTCATTTTCTGGCTTGCCTTTTAGCCATCGGCCCTGTTTTTAAATTCTGCAGTTTTATTTCCTTCACCTCTTTCAAAGTCAAGGTCTCAGGCACTGCTCTTCTCGTCACCCTCATGCCTGCTTTGTGTTCAGATAAAAAAACATCTCCTCTTCTGAGTGAGTTGTGTCCCTTGTCAATAGAAATAAAAAACAGAGCTCCTTCTCAGGTTCAGCACCACAAGACTAGCCTCTCTTGCATGCAATGCTGGATCCTTGAGTGATTTAAAATCAGCGTTTTCTACTCAGCCCTATTATGAATGCATTGCCTGTTGATTATCTCAGACAACTTATTACCCTGAATTTAAGACTCCTTCAGCGCTGTTTCAATTAATGTGGTGGTGAGTGTGCGCATTAGAATGGCCAAGCACAGTCGGGATTTAATTGATTTAATTTGCATATCTCATTCTGAAAGAATTATGTGTTGTAAATTCACCCACTGGCAGGACCTGACCACTGCCGCCTTCTTTGTGAATACAAAATTAGCTTCCCTGAAGGTTTCCCTAACCCTGGTTCTCTTTAGATCACTTAAGACTCTTAATGTTTGTTCCATCTTTTTAGAGGAGAGTATAGAATCCTCTTGGGAAATAAATGCAGGTTTTGGGTAAGGCTGTGAGTATGACTAGATTGCTTATAAGAGGAGCATGTGCCACTGAGAATAGTATCATTTTTGAGCCATCTGCAAGGGATCTTTTGGGGACTCTGGTTTTGGGAGCTGAAGTCAGAGCAGATGCTTCTCTGATGGAGATTAGGATGGAAAAGGGAGTTGTTGTATCTTTCTAGGCCAAGACAGATTTACCAGAAATCTTTCTGGGTATTGTTAGAAGTTTTATTACTAATAATCTGTAAAAGACAAGCTAATGGAAATCTTATATTTCATATATACCTGTGTATGCAATATATTTAAATATATTATGTACATGAACACACACACAAATAGATATACAGCTGGTAACCACCAAGTATACACCAGTACATCTGTATCAGCTGATGACACATTGAAATATTTTCATTACACTTGGCAAATAGCTCCTGAGTACCCCTCTGGCTACCTGTTGTACCCTCTGGGGCTCCCCTTGATGTACTTGATCCATCCAAGTGGAATCACTTGGCTCTTGAGGGATGCCTCCAGGCCTCTGTCCTGATTCTACAGCCAGAGCCCTTTCTGATGAGCGTGTAAATCTACAGGTTGTTAGCCATTTTGAATACTACCTGTGTGTGCATGTAAATGTTTGGAATTTGACCTCATGTTGAAATTTCTTTCATTAATTCATTCATACAGTGAGACTGACTGCCCACTATATGCAATTTATACTAATTTATGCAAATACACTAATTTCAGGGGATAATTAATATGCAAATATGCTAATTTAAGGGGGGATATGAATTTGAGTTAAATAGTCCCTGTGCTCAAGGAGTTTAGTCCAAGAGTGGAGACTGGCACATCAATGTGTTATGTGTCATGACAGAGAGAAGCAAACAGAATCAGAGGATTGTTGGGGGCTCCTAATCCAGCATGGGGTTATGGTGATGTAAGCAGTCAGGGAAAACTCCATGGGGGGAGGATAACTGAGCTGAGTCTTACAGGATGAGCGGGGATTACCCTTATGAATGGGGCAGGGGTGAGGAAGTGGTGGAGGTGAGGAAGGGTATCCACTGGGATTCACTGGCAGGGAGTGTCCCGAGGGGTGGGAGAAGAGGGTAAGGCCAGAACAGGGAATACCTGGTATGTGCAATAATTGTTATTTTGTCTGCACAGCATTCTTTTCTGCTAACAGAATACATCTCTTTCTTTTGAGTTACTCTACCTCTCCATTCTCAGACTGGTAGTTTGAAGATGATTGACTCCCACTTCCCATTGTGGGGGTGGGTATGTAACTGAGGTCTGGGTAAATATATCTTCTGTTGCTTTGGCACGGGGATTGGTTCAGAGATAGGCATGGGCCCAAGTCAGTCCACTAAGAATCAGCTCCAAGATATGTGATGGATACATTGGAAAAAGGAACCCTCACTTTTTCTGCTGGTATGGCTAAATCTCTGTTGGCCAACTTGCTATTGTGAAAAGAACCAAACAACCACCGTTTTGGAAGACAGAGTTGAGAACAAAAACAGATTCCTGATAGATACATCTGAGCAGCTGGATTCCAGTGTGCCAAAGCCCATATAACCTGAAGTTTTTTAAGTTATTTGAACAACACACTTTTCAGTTTAAGCCAAATCAAGGACAGGACTTAATACGTGCAAGTGCAGGAAACCCAGTGAGCCCATGTTATCCAGCAGAGTGAGCCACTAAGAATCTTGGGAACAGTGCAAATCAAGAGGTAAGCGGATACAAAGGACTTCACCAAGGTTGCAAAGATGGAAATGCCAGAGAAATGGGAGGAGAACCAAGGCAGTTTCTTGTACAGAGAGCTCTCTGACAACTTGAATATACGATTTCCTCTTAAGCCTGTCTGAGCAGAATCACATTTACGTTCTGGCTTCTTGTTACTGTTTAAATTGGTCATATTAAGTCCATTTAATCTGCATTTTACCATTTTATTTGCTTAAAAAACATTTTTTAAAATCAACAGTTCGGAGGAAAGTGTCAGTGAGGCTTTTTTTTTTTTTTTTCCCATCCTTGAATTTGAAGTAGTGGATTTTGACTTAAGGATGTTTATTAAAATGTCCCTAAACCTATCTTAAAACACTGTAATTTCTGCCTCCTTGACTAGTACAGGTTTGTCTGGGGACCCTTTATTTTGTCATTTGTACTTTGGATTTCATGGCAACTAATTTAATAATGAGGTAATGTAAATAATAACAATATTAATCACTTATTCCATGCCCAAGAGTGTTCTAAACTCTTTGTATGCAACTGGCCTGTGAGGATGGCCACCATCATAAATCTCATTTTATTTTATTTTATTTTTGCTTTTTTCGTTAACCAACTTTATTTTTTTCAGAGAAGTTTTATGTTTATAGAAAAAGTGAGCAGAAGGTACAGAGGGTCTATTTATCACCCCTAACCTCAGTTTCCTGTATTATTAACACCTTGCATTAGTGTAGTCAAGTTGTTACAATTGATGAACTAATATTAATGCAATATTGTTAACTAAAATGCATAGTTTATATTAAGATTCACTCCGTGTGTTGTACAGTTCTTTGGGTTTTCATAAAGGTATGATTCATATATCCACCATCATAGTATGGTACCAAAATAGAATTTTCCTATATGCCAACTATTCATTCCTCCCTCCCTCAACATGAACACCTGGAAACCACTGGTCTTTTTATTGTCTCCATAGCTTTGCCTTTTCCAGAATGTCTTATACTTGACATTATATACTATGTAGTCTTTTCAGACTGGTTTCTTTCACTTAATAATATGCATTTCACGTTCCTCTATGTCTTTTCATGACTCTGTGGCTCATTTTTTTAATCACTAGAAAATAGTTCATTGCATGGATGTACAACAGTTTGCTTGCACACTCAGATATTGAAGGACATTTTGGTTGCCTCTCAGTTTTGACAATTATAAATAAAGCGGCTATAAACATTCATTTAAAAGTTTTTGTATGATAGAAATATTCGGTTCATTTGGGCAAGTACCAAAGAGTGTGACGGTTGAACTGTAAGGTAAGAGCTTGTTTAGCTTTGTAAGAAACTGCCGAACTCTTCCAAAGCAGTTGTGCCATTTTGGATTCTCACCAGCCTGAATGAGGGCTCCTGTCGTTCCACATTCTTGCCAGCATTTGGTGTCAATACTGTAGATTTTAGCCATTGTATACCTTGTGGGCAGTATCTCAATATTGTTTTACTTTGCAGTTCCCTGATAACATATAATGTTGAGCACCTTTTCAGATACTTATTTGCCATCTGTATATCTTCTTTGGTGATGTTCCTGCTCAGACCTCTTGTCCATTTTTTAATTGGGTTGTGTATTTTCTCATTATCGAATCTTAAGAGTTACATTTTTAAGAGTATCTAAGTTTTCAAGTTTGTGGGCATAGAGTTCTTCCTAATATTAATTATCCTTTTAATATCAATTAAACCAGTAGTGATGGCCTCTCTCATTTCTGATATTAGTAATTTGTATTTTCTCTCATTTATCCTTAGTTAGCCTGGGTGGGGGTTTATCATTCTTTGATCTTTTCAAAGAGTTAGCTTTTGATTTCATCGTTTTTCTCTATTGGTTTCTTACTTTAAATTCCATTGAGTTTTGCTCTGATGTTTATTATTTCTTTTCTTCTGCTTACTTTGGATTCAAATTGTTCTTCTTTTGCTACTTTCCTAAGGTGGAAGCTTGGATTATCGATTTTAGATCTTTCTTTTGTTCTAATATTTGCATTCATTGCTACACAGTTCCCTTTGAGCATTCCCTTTGCTGAATTCACCAAATTTTTATAAGTTTTAAAAAAATGCTTTTTAGGTTTGGGATTACATGTGAAGATTTGTTACACAGGTGAACGTGTCCCTGGAGTTTGTTATACATATTATTTCATCACCCAGATATTAAGCTCAGTACCCAATAGTCGTCTTTTCTGTTCCTCTCCCTCCTCCCACTATCTTCTCTCAAGTAGACCCCAATGTCTGCTGTATCCTTCTTTGTGTTAATATCACTTAGATTCTACTTGTAAGTGAGAACATGCAGTCTTTGGTTTTCTGTTCCTGCATTAGTTTACTAAAGATAATAGCCTCCAGCTCCATCTATGTTTTCTCAAAAGATATGATCTTGTTCTTTTCTATGGATGCATAGTACTTCATGGGATAAATGTACCACATTTTCTTTATCCAGTTCAACATTGATGAGCATTTTGGTTAATTCCATGTTTTTGCTATTGTGGATAGTGGTGCAATGAGCATTTGTGTACATGTGTCTTTATGGTAGAATGATTTATATTCCTCTGGGAATATTAATTTACCCAGTAATGGAATTGTGGGGTTGAATCGTATTTCTTCTTTTAGCTCTTTGATGATTTGTCATATTGCTTTCCATAATGGTTGAACTAATTTACCCTCCCAACAACAGTGTATAATGTCCCCTTTTCTCTGCAACCTCGCCAGTGTCTGTTATTTTTTGAGTTTTTCATAATAGCTATTCTGACTGATGTGAGATGGTATCTCACTGTGATAAACTCCATTTTAAGGATGAACAAATTGAGGTTTTGAGAGACAGAAACATTCTCAAACATATACAACTAGTGAGTGACAAAGCTGGGCATAAAGCTTACCTTTATTCCATTTTTGTGAAGAATTTTTTTTTTTCTGTTACTGACATCTATATGAAAACAACCAACCTTAAAGGCCTAGATGTTTAAGTTTTCTGAAATTTATGTTATATGACTTTTAACTTGCCAGGCCTTTGACTGTTTCTCATTGCTCTAAATATCATCTCCTTGTCAATAATTTATAGGACCTCTCATTAACAACAAATAGTAATGCTCCTTTTTTCTATGCAAATGTGATGATCTGCCTCTTTAGCTGTTCCCCTACCTGTTAAAAGTTACTGCCTCCCATGAACAATTTCATGTGATTTCCAAAACATTGCAACTGATATTTTATCCTTGGTTGCTTCATAAATATAATCAACCCTGCAGCCTTTAGCATTTTGTGGAAACTGCTCTCTCTAATTTCTCAGCAATAATGAATCCATCTAGCAGAGGAACAGCCTTGAGGGACTCTATTTCTTGTAGAACAGAATGAAAAATTTTGCTCATAAAGCAAAAGCAGAAAATCTGGGACTTCCCTTGGTGCTATTTCATGGTTTTTCACTGCTCAAACAGCTTTAAGCTCTGTGATTGTCATCCCTCAGTGTCATGAAAGAAGCAAATAATTTCTCAAGTGACTGTTCAGAGATCTAGACTTAGTCCAGGTCTGATCTTTGATGAATACTAAAAATAGGCATGGCTTTCTCTGGAGGAGCATTTCTTTTGTAACATACCAAGGCAAAACATACACAACATGGTGAAATTTCCTATATTTAAAAACTTAAAATTCTTTGTTAAATATATTTGAATGAAGTTTCTCTTTATTGTTTTATTTTTGCTCCCTGAGTGGAAATTGTTTTCATCCAAATCATCTTTTCTGTTCTGCCAACTAAATGAAATATGATTGTATGCACACACACACAAAGCTTTCTGAGAGAATCATTCCAGAATCTCTTAGCTTATTAGCAGTGAGGAGGAAACAGGACAGTTGTCAGAAATGAAGTCATTCTTAGTAGCTGCCTCATGCGTGAGAATTGCCTGTCTCACCATGAAAAGGCTGCTTCTTAACAAGAGCATTTTAGTTACTGTTTTGTTTGAGGGAAGACCAAAGTTTTGGTTATTATGTGTATTAGTCTGTTTTTGTGCTGCTCATAAAGACTTACCCAAGACTGGGTAATTTATAAAGGAAAGAGATTTAATGGACTTATAGTTCCACATGTCTGGAGAGGTCTCACAATCATAGCGGAAGGCAAAGGAGAAGTAAAGGCACATCTTACATGGCAGTAGGCAAGAGACCATTTGCAGAGAAACTCCCCTTTAGAAAACCATCAGTTCTTGTGAGACTTATTCATTTATCACAAGAATAGCATGGGAAAGACCCACCTCTGTGATTCATTATCTTCCATTGGGTTCCTCCCACAACATATGGGAATTACGGGCGCTACAGTTCAAGATGAGATTTGGGCAGGGATACAGCCAAACCTTATCATGATGTTTTTAAAAATGGTTCATCCCTGGAGTGTGTCCTGACTGATTTTCTACCACTTGGATAAAATCACTGGGACATTCTTACAACTTGCTAATGTTTTGTTGTGTCTCTATATAATCTGAGTTGGAGTGGGTTTGAAAAGCTATCTCTGAATCCCAGAAAAGTAAAATGCCCCTGGATTATGGCAGATTTTGTAATTTGGACCAACCCTCCCACTGACGACAAACCAGAAAGCTGGTCAAAATAGTATCTGTTAAAAATATGTTTTTAGGCTTTAGGGAGCTAACTAGGTTATGAGGAATTATTGAGTCCAGATGTAAGAAACGGAAGTACTTGAGAGAGGTACAACTGCATTTTTGGCCGCTGTCACCCTGGGTGCACTTGCAGATTCCAGAAGAGGCAGCTGAGGCTGGAGCAGCACTTTCAACAGCCTAATCGAGTTGGGGGTTGGAGGGAAAGTTGGAGTTCAGGACCTGCTGATAGTAGAAACCTAGTAAGAGCCCTGTACATTGAGTTGGGAATGTAAAATGCTGCTCCTTAACTAGAAAATGTGAACCAGAAGCAAAACTATGTTCTTAGAGTACATGCCTTTGAATTATCTGGGTGGTTCCAGAAATCAGATAGATATTATTTCTAGATTTTGAATGCCATTAATTGCCTGAAAAAACAAGTAAAAAATATTCCTTAGAAGCAAATAGCATGATTTGAGTTCTCAAATTATTTCTACAAACACTTTTTCCAATGCATTTATAGACACACGATTCACAGATAGTTAGGCATATAAGACTACACATTGAGTGAACACAGAGGGAAAAGCTGAGATGAGATAGGCCCCACCCAGATGTTGGGAAGTTCAAAAACAGTTAAAAAACAACTGTGCCTAGAAAATTAAAAAAATTTGTGAGAAAATTGGAAAAATGACAAAACGTATTTTAAAACAAAATGGAAACACAGATTGAAAATGGCAATTATCAAAATTAACATCTTAAGAGATGAGTTTAACATTTGATTATGAAGATAAAGAAAGAATTATTGAATTGTAAGATGTCAAAAATAAAAAGAAAAGGATATCTCAAAAACTGCTGGGGGCCACAAATAATCGGATGAACTCAAGGAAGGTATAGCATAATTCTGCTAAGATGGATTCCATGAATCGATCTGTAAAAAGAATTTAGAACAAAGTTTTATTTGTAGAGCATTGTTCAGAAATTGTTGTGGATAACTGTATTAGGATCCAGTTACGGATAACACAAAAAGTCTACCTGACTTAAGTAGAAAGGGATTAAATGCACAGAGATTTAGGGGCTTACAAAATCATTGGAAAGACTAAGCAAACAGGCTACAGGCTGGGCTTCCAAACTGTCACAGAGCTGCTTTACCAAAAGAGTTCATCTTTTGTAATGGTTAGGAAGCCACCACCACGGCTGGTGGCTCCAAGACTACAGTGCCTTGGCCATGACCCTTACCAGCAAATTAGGTTCCTGAGCTCTATTTCTTGCTACACATGAAGCTGGTATGCTCTGTAAGGATCTCACAAGTGTGTCCATGAATTAGAGCTCTTGCTCTAATAGTGTAAGCAGCTAGATTTTACACGAGTGTGTCTGTTGGCAGAGGCTGCCCGGTGTGAACCTGAGTTGGGGCGAGCCTTGGATGAGTAGTTTTTAGCTTCTCAGCCTCTAGCATCTGTAAGGCATACTACAAAGGGAGGAAATAAAGAGGCATGAGTCCATCTGCCACATCTACCACATCTGTTGTTTGTGTTTCCGTGGCACCACATCATCCTGTTTCTTATGGAAACAGAACTTTTTTATTTATTTATTTATTTTCCTGTAAGGGAATAATGCAGTCAATGGTACACACTGACTCAGATCTACCAGTTGGACTAATCTGTCCCCTAGACACTGTAATTGGTTTATAGATGTGCCCTTGATCCATTGTGGTTGTAAGACTCGTCCCCAAGGCTTCTCTGCCAAAGCTGTGAAAAGAGACTTGTTCTTACTACCAAGAATCCTAAACATGCAGGATATGAATGTGGGCTGCTGCTGGTGATTTCCCACCATGAATCGAGGGCATATTTGAAAGTGAAATGGAATAGATTCCAGAAGAGAAAAGAAGTGGGAGTGGGGAGTGTTCCTTTGATTTTGCTTGAACCCCTGGGTCAAACTGTGCCTAAGCCTGTTTCCCTTTTGATTCATCAATTATATGATCCCATAGATTCTCTTCTGCTTTTTCTAGTCTGAGTTGGGTTTCTGTCACTTGCAATATAGAGTTCTGATTAGGAATTGCGTGAACTAATGTATTTTGATATGCACCATCTTTATGTATAGCTGGAAAACATCTCTCTTTGTAAAAATGACATAAAGATTGTGGCATCTTATTTCCCATAGAAAACTACATTGTACTGGTCAGAGGTCTGTGGGAGGGATTCTGAGAGGCTCCCTTCAGGCCTATCCTGAATGTCCCTGTGGGTGGAAGTCTGAACAATCTAGCCCTTTGTGGTAGTAAAGTATTTGTCAAGTGAGGTTGTGCCATTTAAAACTGGGGTGACTGGACCAGCAATAAGCCTTACAACATATCTTGTACTTTTCTCAGGAGTCTTCTCAAGAATTCAGCTATTTTGGTATAAGGCTTGTTTCTGCATTCATTCACTTATTCATTCAACATTTTGGAATCTCCACTTTGTAGCTTAGGGCAATTAATTTTCAAAGAAGTGGCTATACAACTCCACTGTGTACAAACTTTTAGCGGCTCCATACTGCCTGGGGAAAAAGACCCAAGTCTAGATCTTTCTGGATCTAAGTCTAACCTGCCTTTGCAGTGACAGCTCAGCCTTCTTCTTTCCAGACGGTCTATGTGGCAGGCGCTTTGTGATATTCACCTCTGTATGGCAGTTTCTCTGTGATACTCACCTCTATGTGGCAGGCACTGTGATATTCACCTCTGTGTGGCAGGTGCTGTGATATGCATATCTATGTGGTAGGCACTGTGATATTCACCTCTATATGGCAGTTTCTCTGTGATATTCACTTTTATGTGGTAGGCACTTTGATATTCACCTCTATGTGGCAGGCACTGTGATATTCACCTCTGTGTGGCAGATGCTGTGATATGCACCTCTATGGGGCAGGTGCTGTGATATGCACCTCTATGGGGCAGGGGCTGTGATGTTCACCTCTTTGTGTCAGGCACTGTGATATTCACCTCTGTGTGGCAGGCACTCTGTGATACCTCACCGCTATGCGGCAGGGGCTGTTATATTTACCTTTATGTGGCAGGTTCTGTGATATTCACCTCTATATGGCAGGCACTGTGATATTCACCTCTATGTGGCAGACGCTGTGATATTCACCTCAATGTGGCAGGCACTGTGAATATTCACCGCTATGGGGCAGGCACCCTGATATTCATCTCTATGTGGCAGGTGTCTGTGATAGTCACCTGTCTCCTAAGGAGCCATGATTCCCACCCTCACCACCACTCTTTTGCTTATATGACTCTCTTGGGTTTGGATGTACTTCTTTGCCTATTCATTTTTCATAATTTGGATCAGGTGGCACTTATTTCAGGCCCTGATCTTCACATTAAAATCAACCTTTCCTTTACACTCCCAATGTATTTTTTTCATGTCACTCTTGTTAGATTTATCACATCCCAATGATGTTATTTTATTCCTTTATTACCCTGCAAATGCCTAAAAAGTAAATGTAGTATCTCATTCACCCTTTTATCTTCAGTACTCAGAACAAATTAACTAGGTTAATTCCTCATTCCTCAATTATGCACTTTTATAGCATCACGTATTTCTTTATAATATTTGTCAAGACTGGAATTTTATAGTTGGTTTGTGCGTTTTGGATTAATTTGTGTCTTTGTTACCAGATCAACAGCCTGCAAAAGGTGGAGTCAGGACTAATTTTGCTTGCGAACATATTCCTCCTGCCTAATGTAGTCCGTGATACACAGTAGGTGCTAAACACTTATTGAATAGATGAGTGAAATCTTAGTTGAATAAATGAACGAATGATAGATAACAGACTGTGTTAATCCCCTTCAGAAATACTAGTAATTAAAAAAGAGAAGTCTAGAAGAGCTTTCTTCTAATGGAAAGAGCCAGTAATGCCACTATCAGTGGAATTTCAGGCACCGTAAGACCCTGGGTGATTTAAAAACAATATTTAAATTTCTATCTTACAGAAAAGTTGAAGAAAGTCTACAAACTATTTTTCCCCCTGTAAGTTGCAAACAGTGCCCAGTCGTCCTCTCGTACTTGAGTTTATCTGATCTAAAGGAGAATATTGCCCTATATAATTACAATACAACCATTAGTATCAGGAAATTGACATTAATAAATGACTACCATTTAATCCACAGACCCCATTCATGTTTCATCATTGTTCCAATAATGTCTTGTTTTTTTTTTTTTTCAGTCATCAGGCTACAAATGTATTTATTTATTTTTCTTTTCTTTTTAATTGTAGATTCAGGTGTACATGTACAGTTTCACTGCATGAATATATTGCATGATGCTGAGATTTGAGCTTCTAAAGATCCTGCTGCTCAAGTAGTGAACATGGTACTAATAGGTAGTTTTTTAAGCCTTGCAATCCTCCCTTCCTCCTCACTTTCGGAATCCTCAGGCGTTATTATTCTCATCTTTGTTTTTGTGTGCACCCAGTGTTTAGTTCCCAGTTATAAGTGAGAAGCTGTGGTATTTAATTTGGTTTTCTGTTTCTGCATTAATTCACTTAGGATAATAGCCTTCAGCTGCATCCATTTTGCTGCAAAGGACAAGATTGTGATCCTTTTTTGGTTATGTAATATTCCATGGTATATATGTACCACATTTTCTTTGTTTAGTCCACCACTGATAGGCACCTGGAATGATTCCATGTTTTGGCTATTGTGAATAGTGCTGCAATAAACATATAAATACGTTCATGTGTCTTTTTGGTAGAATGAGTTTTTTTCCTTTGGGTATATACTCAGTAATGGGATTGCTGGGTCCAATGGTAATACTATTTTTAGCTCTTTGAGAAATCTCCAAGCTGCTTTCCACAGGGGCTGAACCAATTTGCATTCCCACCAACAGCATGTAAAGTGTTCCATTTTCTCTGCAACCTTGCCAACATCTATTTTTGACTTTTTAAAAATAGCCATTCCGACTGGTGTGAGATACCATTCATAGTGGTTTTGATTTGCATCTCTCTGGTGATTAGTGGTGCTAGAGGATTTTCTTTTGTATATTTGTTGGCTGCTTATATGTCTTTCAGGAAGTGTCTTTTATGTCTTTTGTCCACTTTTTTATGGAGTTTTTTTCTCATTTGTTTATGCCTTATAGATTATAGATATTAGTCCTTTGTTGGATGCATGATTTGCAAATATTTTCTCCCATTCTGTGGTTTATCACTCTGTTGATTGTTTCTTTGCTGTAGAAACTCCTTAATTAGGCCCCAGTTATCAATTTTTATTTCGGTTGAATTTGCTTTTCAGGACTTAAACATAAATTATTTAACTAAGCCAATGTCTACAAGGGTATTTCCTAGGTTTTCTTCTAGGATTTGTACAATTTGAGGTCTTACATTTAAGTCTTTAATCCATCCTGAGTTAATTTTTGTATATAGTGAGAGATAGGGGTTCAGTTTCATTCTTCTGTATATAGTTAGCTAGTTTTACAAGCATTGATTATTGAATAAAGTATCCTTTCACATGTGGACAAAAATAAACAATGCAGAAAGGTTATCCTATTCAAGAAGTAGAGTATCATTTATTTCAGTGGTCTCTATTCTGTTCCTTTGGTCTATGTATCTATTTTTGTACCAGTACCATGCTGTTTTGTTTACTGTAGCCTTACAGTATATTTTGAAGCTGGTTAATATCACACCTCTGGCTTTTTTCTTTTGCCTAGGATTTCTTTGTTTCTTCAGGCTCTTTCATGATTTCATATGAATTTTAGAATATTTTTGTGATTTCTTTTAGCATTGTTTTGTAGTTCTCCTTGTAGAGATCATTCGCCTCCTCAATTAGATGTATTCCTAGGTATTTTATTTTTTGTGTGGCTCCAGTAATGTCTTTATAGCAAAAGGATTATCCAATAAAGAACATTATTGAAAACACTGATGAGACTTGATCTAATCTTAGATCATCTGGTACATTAGTTGTCATGTCTCTCTTACATCTTCTTTATTCTGGAAGAGTTTCTCAGTCTATCCTTGGCTTTAATAAACTCAAGATATTTTTTAATATTACACTTCATTTACTTTCTGTAGTTTCCCTTGATTTGTGTTTGCCTGATGTTTTCTTATGATTAGATTCAGTTTATGCCCCTTTGGCAGGACTATCACAGAAAGCAGTGCTGTGTTTTTCTCATTGCTTCCTATTACAAGGGAAATTTACTTTGATCGGTGGATTCAGTTGGTGTCTTCTAGGTTTCTTAACTGTAAAGTTTTTCTTTCTCTTCCCTTTAAAATTAAGTATTTTTTAGGAAAGAGACTTTGAGGTTATATAAATATTTCATGTCTCACCAAACTTTTGGTGAAAGAGTTATTTTTGGGCAAAGAATCCTTTCTGGCATTCCTCAGATGCAGTTTTACCCTTAGACCTAGACGAAAGGGACTCCTTAATTTAAGCGAGCCCTTAATTTAAAGTGACCGTTTTTTCATTATATTTTCTTTTTTTAATAATTATACTTTAAGTTCTGGGGTACATATGCAGAATATGCAGGTTTGTTCCATAGCTATACATGTGCTATGGTGGTTTGCTACATCCTTCACCCTGTCATCTACATTAGGTATTTCTCCTCATGCTATCCCTCCTCTATTCCTCCACCCCCTGCTATCCCTCCCCTAATCCCCCACTCCCTGACAGGCCCCAGTGTGTGTTCTTCCCCTCCCTGTGTCCATGTCTTCCTATTGTTCAACTCCCACTTGTGAGTGAGAACATGCAGTGTTTGGTTTTCTGTTCTTGTGTCAGTTTGCTGAGAATGATGGTTTCCAGCTTTATCCATGTCCCTGTAAAGAACATGAACTCATCCTTTTTTATGTCTGCATAGTATTCCATGGTGTATATGTGCCATATTTTCTTTATCTAGTCTATGACTGATGGACATTTGGATTGGTTCCAAGTCTTTGCTATTGTGAACAGAGAAGACATAAACAAATGGAAAAACATTCCATGCTCATGGTTTGGAATAATCAGTATCATGAAAATGGCCATACTGCCCAAAGTAACCTATAGATTCAGTGCTATCCCCGTCAACCTACTATTGACTTTCTTCACAGAACTGGAAAGAACCACCTTAAATTTCATATGGAACCAAAAAAGAGCCTACATAGCCAAGATATTCTAAGAAACAAAACAAAACAAAACAAAACAAAAAAACAAAGCTGGAGACATCATGCTACCTAACTTCAAAGTATACTGCAAGGCTACAGTAACCAAATCAGCACAGTACTGGTACCAAAACAGATATATAGACCAATGGAACAGAGCAAATTCCTCAGAAATAATGCCACACACCTACAGCCATCTGATCTTTGACAAACCTGACCAAAACAAGCAATGGGGAAAGGATTCCCTATTTAGTAAATGGTATTAGGAAAACTGGCCAGCCATATGCAGAAAGCTGAAACTGGATCCCTTTCTTACACCTTATATAAAAATTAACTCATGATGGATTAAAGATTTAAATGTAAGACCTAAAACCATAAAAACCCTAGAAGAAAACCTAGGCAATATCATTCAGGGCATAGGCATGGGTGAAGAATTCATAACTAAAACACCAAAAGCAATGGCAACAAAAGCCAAAATAGGCAAATGGAATCTAATTAAAATGAAGAGCTTCTGCACAGCAAAAGAAACTGTCATCATAATGAACAGGCAACCTACAGAATTAAGGAAAACTTTTGCAGTCTATCCATCTGGCCAATATCCAGAATCTACAAATAACTTAAACAAATGTAAAAGAAAATTAAAAAAAAACCCCATCAATAAGTGGGTGAAGGATATGAATAGACACTTCTCAAAACGAGACATTTATGCAGCCAACAAACATGAAAAAAAAGGCTCATCATCACTGGTCATTAGAGAAATGCAAATTAAAACCATATTGAGATGCCATCTCATGCCAGTTAGAATGGCAATCATTAAAAAGTCAGGAGACAACAGATACTGAAGAGGATGTAGAGAAATAGGAAATCTTTTACACTGTTGGTGAGAGTATAAATTATTTCAACCATTGTGGAAGACAGTGTGGTAATTCTTCAAGGTTCTAGAACTAGAAATACCATTTGACCCAGAAATCCCATTACTGGGTATAAACCCAAGAAATTATAAATCATTCTATATAAAGATCTATGCATACGTATATTTTTGCAGCACTGTTCACAACAGCAAAGACTTGGAACCAATCGAAATGCCCATTAATCATAGATTAAAGAAAATGTGGCACATATACACCATGGAATACTATGCAGACATAAAAAAGGATGAGTTCATGTCATTTGCAGGGACGTGGATGAAGCTGGAAACCATCATTCTCAGCAAACTGACACCAGAACAGAAAACCAAACACTGCATGTTCTCACTCATAAGTGGGAGTTGAACAATAAGAACACATGAACACAGAGAGGGGAACATCACACACTGGGGACTGTCAGGGGTTGGGGAGTTAGGGGAGGAATAGCAGGCAGTGGGGGCATAGGGGAGGGATACCATTAGAAGAAATACCTAATGTAGATGACGGGGTGATAGATGTAGCCAATCACCATGGTACATGTATACCTATGTAACCTGCACATTCTGCACATGTACCCCAGAACTTAAAGTACAATTTAAAAAAAGGCAAAAAAAAATTTGGATACTCCATTAATTATTGTAAATTTTGTCTTTTAATTTTAGTAGATAATTTAAAACATTTTAGAAGACATAAAATGTGAAGGCAATAATTTAAGTAATTTTAAATAGTTTATTAAATAATGTATAATAGGCATAAAATGATAAAACACTAATAATTTAATTTAAATAATTCTTTTCACCTTGTTACATTTACTTTATCTTTTGAATAAAAATATTCTAAAATTTTGTGTATTGTGAATATTATTTATATTTTATTTTGAATCCTGTAGATTATTGTGAATAGAACACAAATTATGTGAAAGTCTTGATTATAATATTAATAAAATTATTATAAAAGTTTTTTTATTTTTTTATTATAAAATTTTTTAAATTTTATTATAGTAAAATTATTATAAAAGCTATTATTTCTGTGGAAATAATAGCAAGAAAAGTAAAGCTTATGGGATAGATACATAACAATTTATGACTATGTATGGCTTTATTTTATTACTCATTCAAATGCTACTGGCCCATTTACAGAATAATATTTGTAAATGGACCAAATTTACAGAGATGGTACAATAATATTTTTATTCAGTCATCTTTAACATATTATTAATTTTTGGTCACATAAAAACCATGGTTTTACATATTTTCCATTTTGTCTTTGTGGAAAAAATACCCATCAAGGTAGGGAGATGGAACACATTCTACTTAACAGTTTTTAAGCCTGATTTATAAGTTAGCCATAGAGTTTATGTTTTTCTATTTGAATTCTTGCCCCAGGTTCTGCAAATGTTATGGGTCGGCTTTCTCAGACTCCTTACCCACACCACCACTTATGTAACTACCTAGATTTATGATGATCCTGAACTCTAGGGACAACTCATATTATTTTCAAATTTTGTGCATCAGATACTATTGAATATTTTTTTTTCTGTAGAGTAGCCATTGGCATCTACTTCATCATCAGATAGCTTTGTGGACTATCAGGGGACTTCTATGCACATTGCAAGTTCTTTTGGGGAATGTCTGATGGTGATGGACAGTTGAAGCTGAGCTTTAACTAACAAGAAGGTTAATAAACTTCAAAAGTGAGTCCAGTGTTTCAGGACGGGCTAGTATATCCTTTAATGGTCTCTCCACTGGTTGGCATAGATCTGCAAGATGGTTGATATTGTTTGGGTATTTGTCCCTGCCCAAATCTCATGTTGAATTGTAATCCTCAATGCTGGAGGTGGAACCTGGTGGAAGATGTTTGAGCCACGGGAGCAGAACCCTCATGGCTTGGTGCTATCTTTGGGATAGTGAGTGAGTTCACATGAAATCTGGTCATTTACAAAACTGTGTGGTGCCTCCCCACCACTCGCCCACCATTAGTTTTGCTTTTACTCTGTGATGTTTCTGTTCCCTCTTCACCCTCCTTCATGATTGTAATTCTCCTGAGGCCTCCCCAGATGCAGATGCTGCTATGTTTCCTGTACAGCCTGCAGAACAGTGAGCCAGTTAAAATACCTGAGGCTGGCCGGGTGCAGTGGCTCATGCTTATAATCCCAGCACTTTGGGAGGCTGAGGTGGGTGGATCACTTGAGGCTAGGAATTCAAGACCAGCCTGGCCAACATGGCAAAATGCCACCTCTGCAAAACACACACACACACACACACACACACACACACAGACACACACACACACACACACACACACACACACACACACAAATTAGCCATGCATGTTGGTGCATGCCTGTGGTCCCAGCTGCTCAGAAGGCTGAGGCACAAGAATCATTTGAACCCAGGAGGTGGTGGTTGCAATGAGCCCATATCACACTACTACCCTCCAGCCTGGATGACAGAGTGAGACTCCATCTCCAAAAACAAAACAAAACAAAACAAAATTATAAATTTATATAAATTACCCAGGCTCAGGCTTTTTACAAATAGCAATGCAAAAACAGCCTAATACAACAGGGTTGCATTTGTGCCCCACTTCCTCCTCTGAGGCCCTGTGGGATTGCAATTTGAGCAGTGCAGCAGGAAGTTTCAATGCTCTCTCCCTTCTCATAAGGGGCTAGCAGATGTTGAAAACTTTCTCCACTCTACCCTTGTCCCCACTTGCACTTTGATGGTATGTGAGGTTTTTTACTTTTCTTATCACAAAAGCAATACATGTTTATAGGAGGGAAAAAAAGATAAAGAGAAGCAAATAAAAACACCAACAATTCCACCAGACAGAGACAATCTCTGATAACATATCAGTTTATCTCTTTAGAATTACTTGGGGAGCTTTTAAGGAATAGCAATGCCTGTTGCCCATTCCCAGAGATTATGATTCAAATGGTTTGGACTGGGCAGGAATAGTTTTTTATGTCTAATGTGTAGACATAGGTGAAAAACCACAGGTCTACACGTTTAGTTTATAAAATATATATTTTTACCAAAATGGGCATTCTATAATACAGTTTTATTACCTGATTTTTATCATTTAAGTTTATTACAAACATCTTTCTGTTGAAGGATGAGAGAGCAAACCCATCTTTTTTAATGGCTTTACAGTATAATTTAATTTGTTTACTGTGAGCTGGGGAAGGAGGTGGGGTGGGGAGGGTGTGAGCAAAAAAGGATTGAAATATCCAGATTGGCATCAGATTGTCCCACAGATGCAAAGAAAGCTAAAACAAGCTCAGCTTGGGTTATGACAGACAACACAAAGACTGGAATTCTTTGCTATAAAGCTATGGTTGTCAGTGGGAGAGTCTCCAAATAATTGCTTATTAGTCATAGATATACCTGGAAGTTTATTCTGTTACTTATTTCTCATTCATTCATTCAACACATAGTGAGCATCACTTAGGGCCTAACAGTGGGAATACAAAGATGGATAAGTTTTTGTCCTTTACCTCAAGGAATTTACAGTCTAAGAGAAAGCAGAGACAGATATACAAATAACTACATGTATATTTATTGAGCACTTACTCTGTTCCAATCACTCCTCAAATCATGTCCAGTGGATTTTCTCAATATTTACTACCACCAAATTAAATCAGTGGTATTATTATTATTCCCTCATGCAGATGAGGAGGCTGAGGCCACAGAGAGGTTACTTTTCCATGGTTACATAGCCAGTAAATGGTAGAACTAGAAATCAAGACAAGGCAGTCTGGCTCCAGAGTACAAGCTCCTAGTCTTTATTTTCTACTGTATCAAAGAGCACATCAAACAGTAGATTCCAGGACAGGATTCATAAAGGAAGAAGTGGTAAGCTCTAATGTGGAAAGCAAGTAGAAAAGAGGAGTTTCAGAAAAGACACTGGAACTAAAAAAATTATTTAATTTTAAGAGAAAGTCCATTAGGAAGGGCGAACATGTGGATGCCTGGCATACATACCCATAGTGCTGTAACTCTGGCTTGTCAGAAGTATTTTATTACCTTTCTATTTGTCCTGTTTCTGCCTACTGTGTCCCAGTGTTCCATGGGAGCTGCAAGAGGACCAACTAAGGTAGTCTGGAAGCCCTTCGAGTGTGGGTGGGCTGACAGATGCATCAGTTTCAGGTGGGACAGTGGAGCCACTGGGCTGAGGAGAAGGATGGCACACTTGCTTTGGGAGGAAGGCCAACTCTGTGGCCTTCATCCAGGAGCAGATAAAGGTGCACCGCTGTATTAGTCTGTTCTCATGCTGCTAATAAAGACATACTGGAGACTGGGTAATTTATAAAGGAAAAGAGGTTTAATGGATTCACAGTTCCACTGGCTGGGAAGCCTCACAATCATGGCAGAAGGTGAAGGAAGAGCAAAGGCACATCCTCCATGGTGGCAGGCAGGAGAGAATGAGTGCCAGCAGGGGAAATGCTAGATGCTTATAAAACCATCACACTCTGTGAGACTCACTTATTATCATGAGAACAGCATAGGGAACACCACCCCCCATGATTCAGTTACCTCCACCTTGTCCCTCCCATGACACATGGGGATTACGGGAAGTACAATTCAAGATGAGATTTGGGTGGAGACACAGCCAAACCATATCAACTACCAAGGCAGAAATGTAGCATCATTCAAAGACTCTCCTCACAAGGGAAAGCCACTGAAACAAGTGCAGAGAAGGTAAGACTTGGGAGAAATTTTAACTTATTGCTAGATCTGAGGCAAGGAGCTCTCATCAGTGGATCTATCTAGAGAGATGTCTCAGAATGCCTACTGCTAAAATTCACATTGCTGTAGGTTTCCTGGCCAGCTGGAAGACGGTGCTTCTTAGGAAAATTCACGGTGCCCATCAAACAGAAACAAGCACAGAAATAGATCTTCCCAAAAGGAGAAGAAAATCCCATTAGAAAACAGACCACCCCTGGAGAGTGCTAAAAAAATTCTTACATTCATTGATAATTGTCTCTAATAGAGTGGATCCTGACCTTGGTTATATGAGCATTCTTGATGGGTTTGTTTATACCAGAACTGTAGAGATGTGAATTACTGTTAAGATGTTTTAGGCTAAAAAATGCCCTAAATGACCTTAAGGATTAAGCAAAGTATTACCTCATAAGAGAAAGGTTAGAGGTGGAAAGACTTCAGAGTTTGTTGATTCAGGACTCAAGGAATGTGGTTGTTATTAATCAGGTTGAGTAGTGATATGTGTTATAACAATAAACTAGTACTGAGATCTCAGTGGCTTAACACACAAAAAACGACTTCTCATTCATGTAATCATATAATGGAAATAGAGGCCTCTACTACATTCAAGAACTTTGGCTTTTTCTATGTGATAGCTCTGTCACCTTCAGTGTGGCTTCACAGTCACCTTTTCATGATCCAACCTGCAGATGGAGAAACAGCAAGAATGGGGAGGATGGAGCAGGCCATTTTAAAGGCCAGGCCTAGAAGCTGTAAATGTTACTTTCATACACAATCCGTTGGTCAGGACTCAATTTTGTGGAACTGCCTGATTTCAGGGGGTACTGTTAACTGTCATTTCCTCTGTGCTCAGGAGAAAAATAAAATGGGTTTGGTTTCGTTGTCTCTATCCTATGAGCTCTTTCTCCTTTTGTGCTCTGTCATTTTCAAAGTCACTCCTTCTCTTCTAATAGCAAGATGGCTACAGCAGTTCCAGGTGTCCTACCCAACTACCACGACTGAGAAAAGAAAAGGAACCATTTATTATTTGTCTGTCTCCCATGAATGAGAAAAGTTTTCCTAGAAGCCCCCAGCACATCTTCCCTTATGTTTCACTGGCCAGATTTGGATCATGTAGCCCTTTCTGGTGCAATCCCTGGAAGGGAAATGAGATTGCTGTTGACAAGTCAAACCTGTCCCTGGGGCGGGCGAGGGGCAATGTTCTCTTAAGCACACAGTTGCCTGTACATGTGAATCTCTAAAAAATTTCAGGGTTCTGTTAGGATGCAAGAGGGAAATGTTGCCAGGTCTCCATGCAGCAGAGTCTGCTATAATTATTCTGTGTACTCAGGAGGAACTAAGTTGGCTTCTCTGGGAACTGAGTGGTGGGGACTCTGAGGAGGACGGGTGATGTGGCAGGAGATCTGAGGTGACTGCTCTCTCAGCTCCACGTCCTTCAATACAGTCTTCCTCTCTCTCAGGCTGCTTTTTAAAATTATTGTTATTATACTTTAGGTTCTGGGGTACATGTGCAGATCATGCAGGATTGTTACATAGGTATGCACATGCCTTGGTGGTTTGCTGCATCCATCCCCCAGTCATTGACATTAGGTATTTCTCCTAATGTTATCCCTCCCCAGTCCCCCATGCCCCTGCTTTACCTCCCTTAGCTTTCCCACCCCCTAACAGGCCCTGGTGTGTGACATTCCCCTCCCTGTGTCCATGTGTTCTCAGTGTTCAACACCCACTTATGGGTGAGCACATGTGGTGTTTGGTTTTCTGTTCCCGTGTCAGTTTGCTGAGAATGATGGTTTTCAGCTTCATCCATGTCCCTGCAAAGGACATTAATTCATCCTTTTTTATGGTTGCATACTATTCCATCGTGTGTATGTGCCACATTTGCTTTATCCAGTCTATGATTGATGGGTATTTGGGTTGGTTCCAAGTCTTTGCTATTGTAAACAGTGCCGCAATGAACATACGTGTGCATGTGTCTTTATAATAGAATGATTTATAATTCTTTGGGTATGTATCCAATAATAGGATTGCTGGGTCAAATGGTATTTCTATTTCTAGATCCTTAAGGAATCATCACCCTGTCTTCCACAATGGTTGAACTAACTTACACTGCCACCAACAGTGTAAAAAGTGTTCCTATTTCTCCACATCCTCTCTAGCACCTGTTGTCTCCATATTTTTTAATGATCGTCATTCAGACTGCTTTTATACAAACTGCCAAGGAGCTGAATTTCTTATCTAGGTTGAAAAGGAGGGAAAAGTAACAAATGTAGAAGTTAGGGATAGAGGAGATCTAGGAAAGTGGCAGAAGCCATTGGGAGGACACTGTATTTGGGTTTTAGCCAAGTTAATCTACATCTCAGGTTGCAGACAGGGTCTCAGCAACCACCAGGCTAACTAGATGGCAGCCACAGACTGTGTGGATTTTAACCTGATAGCATCATTCTTCCAGAAACTGTAAGTAACACTGGGAACAAAACCTTGGAGCTGGGTAAAATTCTTTGGTTAAATTAATTAATGTACCATTTGCTAACCACAAAAGACATACTGATTTTGACTTCTTCCCTCTGCTATGACAAAAGAAGACATGGAAGTGAAGAAATACAAGAACGTTTGGAAGAGTGAGGATCCTAGATGAATGGATGGGAGCTGGGCTAGGTGGAGTGTGCTTTACTTCCTAGGAAGTGATGCAAAGACTTCTCAGTCAAGATGCTTATAAAACCATCACATCTTGTGAGACTCACTCATTATCATGAGAACAGCATAAGGAATTTTCCGTGATGAAAATTCCCCACAGTCATCCTGTGAAAAGGTGACCATCTGAAGGTCTACCAAATGAATGTCCCAAAGGCTTTGAATGCTGTGCCCATGGGTGGCCAGAGTTCATTTTCTGGGAAGTGACACAGAGGTTCAGAGCATTGTCTCAAGTTTCATCCTCTTTCCTAGCTGCTTGATCTAGAGTATCTGGCTTAACCTCTTTAGACTCAGTTTCCCCATTGGTAATATACCTATGGGTTGTTAAGCAGTTTATACGAGATATTTAATGTAAAATTGATTGGTAGAGTCCCTGGATGGCAGAAAATGCTTAATAAATTCTAGCTGTTCTTTCTTCTGAAACTTTAGTCTGTAACATAGTAGCTATGGTGGCAGAAACTGAGACGTGCTTTGTGGATAATCATAAAGGTGAATAAAAGTGCATGCATGGGACTTTGAAAGAAGGTATTCTCAAATGACTTTTTAAGAGACATTATATTGTCACCTCTCTGGCAGAGTTGAAGATAAAATAGAGGGTACAGTACTCTTGTTAGGAGGAAGAGCCCTGCTTTGAGCCTGTCATCTGTTGGTGCATTTAGCAAAACTTACCTTAAACAACTAAGAATTTTATTCAATGTAAAACTTCTATATGTATCTAGATGGAAATACTGATCTGGCCTCGATTCATTTTATCTGCCATCTTATCTTATCATCTTATCTTGTCTATCTCATCCATCATCCATCTATCTAGTTATGTCCATAGGGTATAAATGATAAAGAACTTTCTGCCCTCAAGTTGCTCCTCAGCTGGGAGGGAGACATTCCAAAAGATAGAACAGGAGGACTATAGTATTCACGGGATGCTTTAATGTAGCACAGAGGGTATCCACTGCAGATTGGCAATGAACCAGGAAGGCTTCTGAAGGGTTAATAAGAAGGATACAGGTAAAGTGTATAGACAAGAGGTGGAGAAGGATGCTGGTAAGGACATTGGCAGTAGAATCCCCAGTCTATGCAAAGGCCTGGGAGCAGGCAGGTAAAAGACACCCTAGGAACACATTGAGTAGTTAATCATGGATAAAGCCAGAGCAATGGATCGTAAATGCTACTGAGCATAGAAGTCACCAAGAGAGCCTGTTAAAATGCAGATACACACAAAATATTTTTGAAAAAATACAGATACTATGACCCACCACAGAGATTGTGAACCAGTAGATCTGGGATGATGTCTAGAAAATCAGCATTTAACACAAAAGGCCCTAGGTAAGTCTGAGGCAGGTATTCTCTTACAGTCCACTAAGAAACAACTGTGTGATATGGCAGGGTTAGTTTTACATGTGTTACCTCTGAAGTAAAAGCTGTGGTCCCTTGCTATTCAAAGTATGGTCCTTGAAGTAGTAGACTTCGCATCCCCTGGGAGCTTGTTAGAAAGACAGAATCCCAGCGCCCACTCCAGACCCTCTGAATCAGAATCTGCATTTTAAGAAGGCTCCCAGGTGATTTGATGCACGTTAAAGTTTGCAAAGCACTTTATCAGGTGGGGATAGCCCCTTAAATAGTCTTATCAATAATAGTGAAATACTTTATATATAATAGGTGATGGCAAGTCAGCGAACAGCTGTAGTTGAGGGAGTGGTATGGTTCAGTTTGCTCTTTAAGTTAAAGATATTATTTACATTTTTTTTGAGGAGTCTGTATTCTCCTTGCCTTTTCCCTTCTCTCTGTTCCAAGAAGGAGTCATGCCCTTGATATTTCCTTAACTAAGCTTTTTTTTTTTTTTTTTCATTTTTGTTTTCCGAGATTGACAGCCAAAGTTACCTAAACAAAATACTGTTTCTGCCTCTCCGAAAAGCCTAAGTGTGTAGAAGAGATGGTACAAAGGGTCTAAGCATGTAGAGCAGAGGGAGGGTGTTTGAGGCCAAGAATGGAAAGTAAGGATGTGTTTCTAGGAACTGAACAATGCCTAGAGATGATGAGGCTCTGCCAGAACTGAGGTTAGCAGATCAATCTAAGGTTTTTTCCCCCTAGATTGGGGAGGAGTAGTGCCTACTCAAGGCACCCAGAGATGGGATCATAAACTCAGGACTAGCCCAAGATTCTCAAGTCACCAGCATGGCACAGCCACCATGGAACCTCTCCTTGGAAACAGTATGCCATAGATGCCCTAGCTGGTAGACAAAGTGTCCCCTCCCACAATCTTGCTTGGGATTGGGTAAGACCCTGGGATGTTGGCGCATCCCTGGGAGGGCAGCAACGGCAATAAACACTGAGAGTTTTTTGAGCCCATGGCCAGCTGGTCACTGGGAATCAGGCGACTTGATTTAAATAAATAAACGACATTTCTTGCTCATCTGAGAATAGGAACTGGATTCGTCTTGCAACATTTAGAAGGTTCACCTTGATGCTTTTGCGAATTTCAGGAGGAGTTAAAAAATTATAGTGATGTAAACACAGTTGTCTTTGTCTGGGCTGCCTTCTGTATTTCGTTGCCCTCTCAGCAATGCAGAAGCATAGAGAAGCAATCAGAGCTGCTTCACTCACTTTGGGATACCCAAGGAGGACAATGCACGTGCCAGTACTGCCGTCACAGTCACATCATTCATCTGTCCCCTTTTCTCAGCTGAAAGGCTGAATGCAAAATTCCTCTTAACAACAGGATCTACTTTTTCATTTTGCCATTTTATAATTCTAAACTACAGAGTTGTACTAATTTCAAACTTCCAACAGTTTCAAGTCCTTTCTGCTTTTCATCAAGAAGTGCTTTACCCTTGGTGGATGGAATATCAAATGCTCCCTTGCACATCTGAATTTGATAATTGTCTTCAAGTATTTCTAATATCTTACACGGAATGATTGCTGTGTCTATTTAGTTCTCTAAGGATAACTAGTAATTATTTGCTTATCTGGGCATGAGTATATAGATGAAATCACGTATATGTTCTACCAGCATATATACATACTAAAATGTCATCTTTTCAGTGAGGCTCCCCCCACCATTCTTTCCTAGAGCAAATACTTTCATGTTTTTCTGAATCTCCGTATCTGTCTAGCTATACCAATAATTCTCAAACTTGACCACACATCAGAATTACCTGAAGGTACTTTTAAAACACACAAAAATGCAGGGACTTGCCCCAGATGGATGGAATCACGATTTCTAGGGGAGGGACAGAGGCATCTGCATATATATATTCTAAAACTCTCGAAGTGATTCTGATGCACACTGAAGGCTAAGATTCACTGATCTCCACCTCTCTGATGATACTGATGCTTTTCTACCTGGTGATACAATTATTAGTGGCTATGACTCTTCTGCTTTTCTGCATTTAAACTCAGAATCTCATTAGTCTCTGTCATTTTTCCTATCCCTAATACATGTACACTGACTACCTCAGTGCTATGTACATAATAGGTAATGATTTATTAGGTGAATATGATTATCACCCTACATCTAATAGTAATAGCTACTGTTGCAAAATAAAAATATCTTATAATAATCTGTAATATATGATAAAGGGAAAGGTATGATTTTAACATCCAAAATTTGGTACAAAGTTCTTAAATAAAAAATTTCAAGTATCCAAATCTATAAAAAGGTCTTTGAAGAATTGAAAGTTTAAAAAAGTTTTAAAAACATGCTTGCTTTTCTTAATACAAAAACATTTTATGTTCATCACTGAAAGATTAGTAAACACAAGACAGTAAAAAAAAAAAAAAAGAAAGAAAGAAAGAAAGAAAGAAAAAGGAAACACTTTTTTTCAGTGCCAATGCCCCCACCCCCACCAAGATAAATACTATCATTTTTATCCAAAGAGGCTTTCTGGTGGTTCAAGACATTGAAAATTTTCAGAGCGTTAGGCAAAACTGAAAGCTCTGGACATGGTAAAAATAACTGATCATAAAGTATGACCTAAAAGGGAGGGAAAAAAAACTTATGGGCCACTTTTTTCTAAGGCACCTCCTCCTGTGTACATAATCTTGAGACATCCATCACTGACGAAAGCATACATTTTCAAAGATAATCATGGAGATGGAGGCTAGATAAAGGAAACCTAATAGAAATGGAGCCGTCATCAGAAGCTCTGTTGCTAGAAGAGCGAGAAGCATACCTCCGGAGGCATGGCTTACGCAATTCCTTTCTTTATCTCCTTATCTTAGAGGTCAGCTTGGCTGCACTTTTTTCTCCTTCAGCGATTTATAGAACATTCAACGTTTTCTGTATCTTTTCCTACTCGTCATTTTTTTGCCCAGAGTGCTGAGGAGTGGCTAATCAAGAGAAAAATACTAAGACCCAAGTTTTCAGCTAGAAATAAGCCTCAAAAAGTGGCAATTTGTGCATTACTTGATGTTGGGTTATGCCCTTAAATTACTTATTCCTTACAAATACTTTACTTTTTTTGCAAACTGGAATCACTGTCAATTTTATGAAACACACTGCTCAGAAGTCTCCGGAGCATGCCCCCATTTTAAAAAAAGAATTCTCTGATCAGTCTGACTGAGTTTAGTTTTAGATTGTGATTAGAACTCCTAATTAATCTCTGCAAACATGGAGATGTGGAAAGGAACTAAGCAGAAAAGCAGTTGATTGTTTTTCCTGTTAACCAAGTCTATTGCAATCACTAAGCCAGCTGTGGCAAGTCTATTTAATAACTTTCTTTTCATTTCCTGATTTTTTACTCAGTTTCTCCTGCACTCTTCATTCCTGGGCTGCTTGGATTCATTGTTTGCTATTTCCGTCCATATGCTACTTTAAAATAATCACATGTGGATTTATGTTGAAGTCTATCCTTAGCATTCGTTTCTTTGGCCAGCAGTTATCAAAGATGGAAACCAATTTAACAGAAGACTTGAGTAAACCACGAAGGGAGGAAAACAAGAAACACATCACCTCCTCCAGCATAATGTTCCATAGGGTGCTGAAATGATACGTTTTATTTTTAATTGAAAATAAATTTTTTTCCTACAAAGGCCCCTTGTGTGGTGAGGCACAAGAGGGCAGTGTTACGTTAAATTACGTTAAATTAAACTTTACGAAGATGTGATTAGTTACGGAAACCTGGAGGGATTCGATTAATCATAATGTTGGAAATGTGACTTCTATGCTAGTGGCAGTGAGAACATAAATAGTGCACAAGGAAATCAGAACCAAGTCCTAGGGCTCAGATCTGCTGACCATGCTTCATGACCTTGGCAAGTGGACAGTGGTCTGAGAAAAGGTAGGAGATTAGCCCTCTGCAACTGAGCCATATCATGGATTTTGAAGGCCATGACCTCTAGAATACATTTCTCATGACCCTTGGATTTCGAAAGCCTTGCTTTTCTTGATAATTTGATATTGCTCTAGAGTGCTCTAGAGGGCTGGTACAGGGCCAAGGAGAAGGTAGAAAATAAATGGTTGAGAAGAAAGGGTCTGCTCTCAGTGTTTTAGGGTCAGAGGGTTCCAGGGCTTCATTTAAGCTTCTGGGCAGCTGAAGTTTCACTCAAGCTCCAAAGCCAGGAAGCATTGGTGTTCCCACGTCTGCAAGGTGCTGGCCAAGGAGTGTGATTGGCCTTAAACCAAGCAAATTACGTTGTCTTTGCTTTGTCTCTCTGCCCTGTCTCTTCTGCTGTCTTCCTTATTTTCTCCTGGATGCCTTATCTTTCTTCCACAATATCCCGTCTGCTCCCTGAAGATTCTAAAAGTCACTTCTTTGTGCTTCATTTCCACATCTATGGAAAATGGCCCCAAATGAAGCTATAATGTTTACACATGAGATAAAATGGGAAAAGCACCTGTCAGAATGACTAGGATATAGTTTCTTTTTAATAAATGATAAATAATCTTATTATTCCTGTGACTGTTAATCTATAGATGATATTGAAAGTCAGTCTAACTTGTTTTATATTTTAAAGAATTTTCGGTATCCAAATACTCGTAAGTTGTAAAAAACTTTTAAGGAGATTTACTAAAATTAGGTTGACTCTATAGGTATAATTTATCATTCAAGCCGGGACAACTTTGAAAGTGAAAAGTAACACCAGTATTAATTACACTAGGACAACAGGTATAAACCAGGACTATCTCAACCCAATCAGGACGTATAGCCTTGCTAATATAATGTGCAGGTTTTACTAAAGCAATACATTCAGATTTGAAATGCTGGGGGAGTGGTAAATGTGCAAACATGTAATGGGCAGTGTCTGTTGGGGTAGAAGCCCTATCCTTAGGTCTTTTGTTATGAATGGTATCTCTCATATTCAAGGAAAAAAATCCATGGACACATCCCCGTCTCAAACTCCAAGTCCCAATGTCTTAAGAAATAGGAATTTCTTCTTTTCCTGGTGATCTTTTTCTTTACTCCAGTTTTCATAGCACTTAAATCTGGGTAGGGAGCTGTGCTTTTGTTTCCTGACACCTGTAGAGTGGTATTTGCAGATCCTCTTGGGAAAAGAGCTAGGCCTAGGAAGAAAATGCCTTTTAAATATCACCCATTCAGGACAAGACTACCTGAACCCAAGCCCACTCCCATGTTCTTCCTCTGTAGCCCATGGTTTGTGTGTGTGTGTGTGTGTGTGTGTGTGTGTGTCCTTTTTCTTTTTTGCACTGATCATGTTACATTGTGTGTATTATCTATGGAGGACAAGAACTCCGTCTTATTAATCATCATCAACAACCAGGAGGACAGTAGTTGCTGGCACATAGTTTAATGTCCTTGGCTTAAAGGAAAAAGAAAATAATTACTGGAGTCCTTAAATCGTTAGAAAGGAAAAGGCCAGCCAGCTCACATAGAGACACACAGGACTCTTCCAAGCAAGACGTACAATTTATTGTGGTAACAACCACGCATTTATTGAGCTCTTGCTATGTGCCAGGACTTGCTAAGCACTTTACCTTTTTATTTCATTTAATATCACAACAGTCTTATTCCTGTTTTAGAGACGGGGAAATCGAGGCTTACAGATTTGGGGCAGCTTGCCTTAGATTCTAGCTTTGCTAAGTTAATTTAGATCAATGCTGACTGTTTCAGGCAGAGCTACAGAAGCAACTCCTGAGAGGTAACAGAGACAATGAGGCCCAAAGTAGATGACAACCACTCAGATGCTGCAGCTAACATGGGGTCATCACTGTGAAAAGTTTTATGAGCTTTTCCTTCCAAAAAATGCAGACCTACCCACCAAGTTATCAGCCTATTCTTTTCTGTCCTCAGAGAGTCTTTTTTTTCCAGGTTGAGTTTGGACTCCAAGAGACTTCTCTACTTTTAAATGATTTCTCTTTGGAGAGATCACTTGAGCTACTTTTAAGAAATCCAATACTGACCTATCAAGGGCCTCTTGCCACAATGGGTAATGCTTCTGGACTTGGGCAAAGAGTTTCGAGTGATTAAGGAAGATGCTCTCTAAGTAGTTAAGAGAAGTCATTTATTTCTCTGGTTGGTACTGCTGATGAGTTCACTCCAATCCCACTACCAGGCGTCCCCAAACTTTTTACACAGGGGGCCAGTTCACTGTCCCTCAGACTGTTGGAGGGCCGCTACATACTGTGCTCCTCTAACTGACCACCAATGAAAGAGGCGCCCCTTCCTGAAGTGCGGCGGGGGGCCAGACAAATGGCCTCAGGGGGCCGCATGCGGTCCCGCGGGCCATAGTTTGGGGACGACTGCACTAACCTATTATAATTTCTTAGAAACTTCCTAAGGACCAGGTATATTTTCCCTTTTTCCTTGTCTTACAGTTTCATAGATTTAATAGACAGTGATTTACTTTACACTGCTCTTCCCTGCTGACTCACAGGCCATGGGGCTAATAGGACAGATTTTAGAGTTTTGCAAATGTTTTTGTCACTGTTCTGAGACCGTTCTAGAATGCATTCTCAGTGGTTAGGAAAGAAGGGAACAGCAATTGGAATCATTTTCCCAGTACTATTTAACAACACAGTTATCTTAAAAGAGTGATCACACTGTATTTGGTATTGGGCCACGATTTAATTCCAACTTTGAAATAACAGCAACAAGAAGAAAATCAATATTTTAGTCTGCTCTGAGTGTGTGCTTGAAAGCTCCTATGTGAGCTAAGGATCTAGGGGTTAAAACTTCATGATTAAAACTTCCAATCGTTTAGAGGACGGAGTATTATTTTTTCTGCACAGCATCTATTCTATATCAGTTAGGATAATCTAGGTTTTGCTGCTGTAACAAACAACCCCCAAATCTTGGTGGTATATAACAAGAAGGACTTATTTCTTGCTTAGGTGCATGACCATAGGGGTTTGTCTGAGAGCTGTTCTTATGTGGTCTCACAGAAACCAAGGTTGAGGGAGATTTCATCTTGATAGATGCTTCCTTGATCTCTGCAACAGTAGAAAGGAAATACAGAGAATCACAATTTGGCCTGCAAAGCTTCTTCCAGAAATAATGCTTGTTCACATGTCATAGGCCAAAGGAAGTCTCTTGTCTACCTCTAAATTCAAAGATGCTGGGAAGTATAAACTCACCATGTGCTTTGATGGCAGAGAGCTGAAAACATGTGATGAATAGTGCTCATGACCTCTGATTTTTTTCCCCATAACACGAAAGTTACAGACATTCAACATTCGTTGAAAATGAATACAGGGAACATCCATATACCATTTACGTTTAGATTCAACAATTGTTCATTTTTGCCACATTTATGCTCCTCTATCTCTTGCTCTGCGTGTATGTGTGAATGTGTGTGTTTCCTGCTTCCTCTTCACATCAAAATACATGAATTTTGCTTTAAGGGAAATGGATTTCCCATTCTTAGTCATGTGCCTGTGGGGGACAGACAGCCTCAATTCTGGCAATCTCTTTTGCAGGAACTACCAGAGGAGACTTTGTTTCCTTCTCTTGATGGTGCAATACAAGGAAGTGATGCTCAGACTGCTGTAGCCACTTTACATCCATGAACAGAGAGCTCAGAGATGCCAAGGGCCCACTGTGAGACAGGCAGCACTGGAGGAATCAGGCTGTAGAGACAGGCAGGACCTAGGTACTTGATGGCATTGTTTGTGTCTTTCCTGAAATAATCTTGAAACTTTTCATTTAGGTAAGAAAATAATTTTCTGTTTTTCAAATACTTAAGAGTATCAGTAAAAGACCAGTGGGGAGAACCCATGTGAGTGCGATGACATCTTAGGTGTGTTAAATGGTATTTGGTCTGTGAATGAAGCTCATATCATACCTGCCTTTTTCTTGTACCATCATCACTTGTATAATAATACAGAGAGTGATGATTTATAATGAGAACACTATTCTTATCTAGGCCTTTGTTTTCTGGTGTTTGTCAGGCAACTTGAAATTGGAAGTCCTCAATGCCCAAATGACTGTAAGGCAAACGTGGCTCACTTAACTGGTAGGTTTTGTGTTGAGGGGCTGAGTTTAGGGGTTCAAATTATATTTCCCTCATCCTACATGCAGGATATGCATAATCTCTCTCCTCAAGATGAAAGAATTCTGACAATTCCAGAGTCACGTCGTCCCGGTTAAGCCATCTCAGCAATAAGAGGTTCTTCTCTTTACCTGTGTCCATATATGACCACAGAGGAGTCTGCTCAAACCATCTAACCCTTGTGGATCAATTGCTGTTGCAGGGAAATCAGGAAACAATTTTGCCCAGGTGATCAGGGAGGGGAGTGGATACTATGCTCAACCGCTCTTGGAGTAGGTGGTAACGGTGTTGGAGATCAGTCCCAGAAATAAGGATGCTGGGCAGATGAAAACAGCAAGACCCTCTACCACCTATCTTGCCATCCAAAACAAACAAGCAAAAATAATAGACATGTACTAAAACCTTATAGGTAAGGCAGTCTACTAAGTTCTGTGTGAGACTTCCAAGGAGTGCTGGGCACAAATATTGCCATTTAGGAGCACATAGCACTCACAAAGATAATGCAAAATCCGAAGTGCCAAGAAGGGGAAGAATATAGCTAAAGGGCTACACATTTTTAGAAGAAAGATCTGTTTCCTGTTGCTGGGGAAACTAGATAATGACTTCGCAGAGGTAATGCTGGCATAATGATTAAATACATATGTTACTGTCCCCTAAAAGACAAGGGTTTGATTCCTGGCTGCACTGGTTATTAGCTGTGTGACATTGGGCAAGTTATACTCTCTGAACTCATCTCCATGTCTCCAAAGTGGGAGTAAGACACTATCTGCCTCATAGGGAGGTGGCATGGAGATGAGACACGTGTGAGCCCTCAGCACAAGGCCTGGCATGAAGACCCAATGGATGACAGATGTCGTGGTTTTGTTGTAATTGTTTTTAGAGCTTTATTTGAAAACTTTCACCTGGAAAAGAAATACAGCATCCTTAATGACAGTTGTGAATGTGCTGAGGGTATTGAAAGCTGATGTGATTGCAAGAACACCAGGGGCTTTTCTGTGGGAATGAGGGAGGAAGGGGGTCCTTGTTTTCATGTGACGGACAGTAGCCACATGGTGGGTGGCAGCTAGATTGTGTCATACCCATTTGTGTGCCCAAAGCTTTGTGTTTCCTATTGGAGAGGACAAAGAGACAACCAAAGAAAAATAGACATGAATTAAGGGCAAAAGGATGCTAGGTCTGTTTTGGATTAGTGGAAATAAAATGGGTGGAAAACATTTGGTTGTTTGATCATAAGGAGAGCTATTTTTAAAAGCCCCAGGTCTGTATGTTCTCCAGAATATTTATTCTTAGTAATAATGCCAGGAAGTCATGTGTTGTAGGAAAAAAGATGTAACTTGGAAGATCTGACCTGAGTCTTGAATCCACCAAGCTCTGTTATGTGAATACAAGAGGGCCCACTTACAGTCACCAGCATCAGTTTCCTCATCTACACTTGACAGTGATGCTGTACTTTCCTTGCAGATGTTTGGGGGTGGTGGTGATCAAGTGATGGAATGAAATATCAACTGTTGGAAGAGTCATTAGCACTGTCGGATGAGATGTGAAATAGAGCAAAGAGTATTGGATGCAGGAGACAGGGGAAGTGTGTAGTCAAGTAAAGACAGCACAGGTCAAATCATAGAGTGGAGCTTTTCTAAGTAGGGGATTTGTGAAAGTTTGGAAATGTAGCCCTGTCTTTGGAGGATGACTTGTTTGTTCTGAGTGTATTTCAATATTGTATTTTCATTTTGATGAAAATCTAACAAAGACAATATAAGCCTGTTCTGGATCATCTGTTTCTCCTTATAACCAAGTGCTGCCATGCAATGTCAGTGCCTACATTTGCACTGGTTTACAGCAGTGTTGGAGCCAAGACAGGAAAGACCACTTTGATTATCACAGGCTAAAATGAAGGCAGATCTTACACATAAATAATAAATTCTAGCCAAGGGAAGGGCCAGGCAATATCATGGGGTACTGTATAAGCAACTCATGTAAATTTGCAAGTGGTAATTTAGAGTCAGCAGAATCATCTTTCATATTATTACTTCTAGTAGTGGGAATTTTTAGTTTTGTTTGGATTCAATTTTTAATTTTTTATAGTCATATAAAGTTTATAAATAAAAACACCTGGTTTTTATGTTGTTAATAAAATTAAATATTATTATAAAAGTTATTTAAAGTAAATTTAGGGATTGGTATGGTTTTATTTTTTCATTTAAGAAGAACCATACTGTATGTGTTTGAGAAACCATGATGATCATAAAAGGTTGCTCTTGAAATAAGCACATGAAAAAATGCTCAACATCATTATTTAGTGGGGAAATGTAAACTAAAACCACAATGAGATATCACAACATATCTGTTAGAATTGCTAAAACTAAAAGATCTGGATTTCACCAAGTGTTGAAAAGGCTGTGCACCAACTGGAATTCCCTAAGGTGCTGATGGGCATGGAAAATGGTACAGCCACTTTGGAAAACAGTATAGCCATTCCTCAAAAAGTTAAACATATACTTACTATAGGACCCAGTCATTCCACTCCTAGGTGTTTACCCAAAAGAAACAAAAGCATACGCTCATATAAAGATGTTACATGAATGCTCACAGCAGGTTTATTTCTAATAGTCCCAAACTGCAAATAATCTGAGTGTCCATCAACAGTAAATGAATAAACCAATTGTGGTATATCCATACAATGGACTATTACTCAGCAATGAAAAGGAATAAACCATTGATAGATCCAAGGGCATGAATAAATCTCAAAATTAACGTGCTGAGTAAAAAAAAGGTGCGAAGTACATGTTTCCATCTATGTAAATCTCTAGAAAATGCAAACTAAGGTATCATGACAGAAAGATTAGTGGTTGCCTGGGGATGGTCTGAAGACAGGGAGGGAGGAATGGCAAAGGGCATAAGAAAACTTTTAGAAGAGATGGATATAGTCATTCTCTTGATTGTGGTGATGATTTCCTAGGTATATACATATTACAAAACTCATAAAATAATACCCTTTAGATATGTTCAGTGGATTTGCCAATTGTACTTCAATAAAATTGTTAACAAAGGACATGAACAAACACTTCTCAAAAGAAGACATTCTTGTGGCCAAAAAAACTTGAAAAGAAGCTCAACATCACTGATCATCAGAAAAATGCATATAAAACTGACAGTGACATACCATCTCATGCCAGTCAGAATGGCAATTGTTAAAAAGTCAAGAAATGACAGATGCTGGAGAGGTTGTGGGGAAATAGGAATGCTTTTACATTGTTGATGGGAATGTAAATTAGTCCCACTATTGTGGAATACAGTGTGACTGTTCCTCAAAGATCCAAAACTAGAAATACCATTTGACCCAGCAACCCCATTTCTGGACATTTACCCAAAGGAATATAAATTATTCTGTTCCAAAGACACATGCATGCATATGTTCACTGCAGCACTATTCACAATATCAAAGACATGGAATCAACCCAAATGCCCATCGATGATAGACTGGATAAAGAAAATGTGGTATGGTCAGGTGTGGTGGCTCACAGCTGTAATCCCAGCACTTTGGGAGGTCAAGGTGGGTGGATCACCTGAGGTTAGGAGTGTGAGACCAGACTGACCAATATGGAGAAGCCCTGTCTGTACTAAAATACAAAATTAGCCAGGTGTAGTGGCACATGCCTGTTATCCCAGCTACTTGGGGGGCTGAGGCAGGAGAATTGCTTGAACCTGGGAGGTGGATGTTGCAGTGAGCCGAGATTGAGCCATTGCATTCCAGCCTGGGCAACAGGAGCAAAACTCCATCAAAAAGGAAGGAAGGAAGGAAGGAAGGAAGGAAGGAAGGAAGGAAGGACGGAAGGAAGGAAAGAAAGAAGGAAGCAAGGAAGGAATGAGGGAGGGAGGGAGGGAGGGAAGGAAGGAAAAGAAAAGAAAAGAAAAAAGAAAAAATGTGGTACATAGACACTATAGAATACTATGCAGCCATAAAAAGGAATAAGATCATGGCCTTTGCAGGGACTTGGATGGGGCTGGAAGCCATTATCCTCAGCAAACTAACACAGGAACATAAAACCAATCATTGCTTGTTCTCACTTATAAGTGGGAGCTGAACAATGAGGACACAGGGACACAGAGAGGGGAATAACACACACTGGGGCTTGTTGGAGGGTGGGATCAGAGCTAATGCATGCTGGGTTTAATATCTAGGTGATGTCTGGATAGGTGCAGCAAATAACCATAGCACATGTTTACCTTTGTAACAAACCTGTACATCCTGTACATGTATCCTGGAATTAAAAATAAAAATAAAAACACACATACTTCATCAAACTTTGCCATCAGAAAGACTTGGTTTTGAAACCCAGCTTTGACTCTCACTATTGTTCACTTGGGCAGTTGCTTAACATTTTGAATGTCACATATGAAATGAGTCTAATGATGCCTACCTCAGAGGGTTGTCATAGAGCCAAGGGAAATAAATGTATCTTCTAGCAAAGTATTAACAGTACACAGTAAATAACCAGTAAGTGGCAGTTGTGGGGTGGAGAGTTCACCCGACAAAGCGATCTGGATTGTATTTCCATGCTGACATCATTTTCCTGTTTTGGAGGATCATGCTGTGCATTTATGATCCATCATGCTCTGCACTTATGATCCACGAATGCTCCAATAAAAAATGTTCTGCCCTGTCACCTGAAAGCCTATGTACAGCTACAGACAACAAAAATGCCCATTGCTCATGCTGGCCTCTACATTAGTGGAATCCGAATCTTGAGGGTGAGGGAGTGGGAATCAGACATCAGTATTTTAAAAGCTTCTGCATGGTTCAAATGTATAGGGACATTTGAGAACTAGGGCTCTCTTTCTGTGCTGCTCAAAGTGTGGTCCTTAGACCAGCAGTATCACATCATGTGGGACCTTCTTAGAAATGCAGCATCTCAGGCTGAAACTCAGATCTGCTGAATCAGAAGCTGCATTTTAGCAAGAACGACAGGTGATGTATATGCACATTAAAGACTGAAAGCAGCAGATGGGATGATCTTGGAGGATCTTTTTTTTTTTTTTTTTTTTTTTTAAATACTGTGTCAAAGTTTTGAATGTGATGTAATAACATAATCTTCCATGTTAAAACCTATTGGGAGGAATCAAGGGACCAGAAGATTATACCTCAGAGAGTAAAGCAGGTCAGGGGAAAATTTACCAGAGGAGATTCTTACTTCCTGAACAGAAGGTCCTCAATTAGTCCTTTATAAAATGATAACCGGGGAAATTTTGGGAAAAAAATTGACCTCAATAGAAACTCTGTATTTATATACTTACCAAATGGCTCCATTTATGTGGGTCATTTTCAAACTCTTTCCAAATATTGCCATTAACACAATTCTTTTTTCTCAGAAACCTGACTTCATGGGCCAACTTGCAGTTTGCTTGTACTTAACTTCTATGTATTCAATGTGTCTATCTGCTAGCCTCTGTGCAAGAGCTTTTGCTACTCTGTCTTATTCAATTTAACCTTCATATTAACCCTATGAAATAGTCACCATCAGTAAACCCATTTTTAAAATAAGGGCAGTGTGGCTTAGGGAGCTAAGTGACACTCTAAAGGTCCCATCCAGCCAGAAATTGGCAGCACGGGGATTTGAACCCATGTTTGATTTGTGCAAATCAAAGCTTGGGTGTGTACCAAAGCTAGCAGGGCAGAGAGATGAAGACCACGATGCTAGAGCTGGCCTATCTGGGTTTGAGTTTTAACTCCATGTTGAATAGAAGAATGAATGAATGATTTTGTTGTGCATAAATATCTGAGAGTCAGGGGACAAGGTCCAGACCGGCAGATGCTGTAGACAAGCAGATGTGAGGCAATGATTTCAGGGACAGAAAGGGCAGAACAGTGGCACTCAATATCCAATCTGGAGGTTTGAGACTGGGGCATGGAGTAGGAAGTGGAGGATGGAAAAGGGGAGGGGGATATTGTAGTTAGGAAGAAAAGAGTTTCAGGAAGATGGAGGTATTGATCACAAACATGCCTGCATCAGATCTTTGCCCAATTTAAGTGACAATGTGTAATGACTGTGTTTGGCATGTGGCCCGACACCTACCGAGACTCAGAAAATCGTAACCAATCACTAGATCCAAGGACAAATCTACTGTTACTATTTTCTGTCAAACAAGAGCCTCTGCAAGAACCAGCTGCCTCTTTTCTTGTCATTCCATTATTTTCCTTTTCTGAAGAAACTTACTGCGAACTGAAAGCCCAGTTCCACCCAGTGCCACATAGTGCCATACTAAGACTCTAGTTCAAAGATTATGAAATACCTCTTTGCAATTGTTTTCCTATATTCTTTTCTTTATCTAACTTGTTTTTTATATCACCTTATTTTTAAAATATATTAATTAAACAAGAAATATAATTTTGTGAAAAAGTAGAAAAAAATGTAAGCAAAAATAAAGAAAACATAATATGTAACCCCAGTCTTTCATTGTGTAATCTTTAGGTAATTGGCAATATGTTACCATTTATAAATAATGCTGGTGTGACATCCTTATCTGCAAACCTTTGTGCATATCCTTAATATTTCATTAGGACATATTTTTGAAGCAGAACCAACAAAGCCATTTGTCACTGGTTTTCACTGTGTCCTGTAGCACTAGGGTCAGGGTGTAAACCCACAGGTAGAAATCTGGGGGGAAATGATAAGTTGTAAAAATTTGCCCTTCATGATTTACATCTATAGCTTCCCCTGAGACTGAGTCTGCTCTGGGGTGTCTCAGAGGTAACATTTCAAAATGGTATTTGGGAAACTCACCTATTAAAAGTGCCCAAGAGCTGCATTTAATTCTGCAGTCCCTGGCCCACCTCTGCTCCACACCTTGGGTTTTCCTGCATAGCTCCCTCTAGTTCCAAGGTCTGAAATGCCAATAGGAATCATGATCTCTCTTTTGAGAATAAAAGCTTCCCCACTCTTTGAGATAACTCAAGCTATTATTTTGCTTTTATACAGCCTGAATCCTGGAAAATGGTATCATTTTACCATAAATAAAGTGAAACTAGTTCAAATTGGTCATTACAGTGATCAGAGAGAGAACATCCATATGAACAGGAACCAGATCTAAGTCAACCAATCATATTTGTTATAAAAAATACTTTCTCTAAACGCAAAGTGAAAATTAGAACAAAAAAACCAATAGTCTTCATTAGGAAAGGAAAGAACATACAAAAGAATATTGCAAGTCTTGATGTTGGAGAAAGCTCACCTGGGCCTACCAAGAAAATGTGAGTGCTGATGGATGAGTTCCCCGGAAGTTGACAATAAAATGAGTATTTTTGAGGTCCCAAATCAGTTTGGTTTATAAGCACCCTGAGTCATTTGTGCTATGTTCAAATTTCTTATGAGAAAGGAGAGAGATGTGGCTGTTGACTTGAACGTTAAGGAGTAAAATCCTCTCCAGCTGGCTCCTGGGGGAAATTCCACAGCATGACGGTGGTCGTATCTCTAGTTTATGGCCTCAAGTGGACCTCTAACCTCAAGACTCAGCTGCCATAGGTTTTTTTCAAGGCCTTCGTCCAATAAACAAAAGAAGGTAACCTAACCACATAGCAAAATAGAATTACTGTTATCATCCTCTCGTTTATAGTACTTGGCCAGCTAAGATGTTTATCACGTGATTTTTATAAACTACTTATGTAGAAAACCTGAAACTAAAACCAGGTTAGATATGGCAGTCTAATTGTTTTTTAAGTAACTAGAAAATTTGTACCAACACATTACAAAAGAGGATAACCAGATGGACAGTAAATATTTGAAAGATGACTTACGTCATTTATTACCATGGAAATGCAAATTAAAAACACAACGGAACATCACTACAAATACACAAAATGTCTAAAATTGACTGTATGTCATCAAGGTGAATGCATGTATATTCAGTGACCCAGTAATTCAGCACCGACGTACGTATTCCAAAGGAATGCCTGCACCAGAAGGCATGTACCAAAATGTTCCAAGAAACAGTCTTTTTAATAGCCATAAAATTGGAATCAACCAAAATTTTATCAACCATAGAATGGATAAATTGTTTTGTATTTCTGCACAGGAATACTACATAGCAATATAAAAAAACAAAGTATCATGGCATACAACCACATGGATAAATCTCAGAGATGCAATGTTGCACAATATAAGCAGATGTACAGTAAATACCATGTGATTTCATTGTATTAAGTTGGTGCAAAAGTAATTGAGGCTTCTGCCATAACTTTCAATAGCAAAACCCACAATTACTTTTGCACCAAACTAATACAGTATTTAAAACAGGCCAATCTGCTTGGTGATGTTAGAGATCAAGCCCGGTTACCTCTTGTCAGGACGGGAAGTTACTGGGAGGGTGGATGATAGAGGCTGCTCACATTCTATTTCTTACCTTATTACCTTAGTGGGAACACTTTGTAAAAATTAATTGAAGCCATACATTTTTTATGTAGGGTGCTTTTCTGTAGTATGTTACAGGTGAATAAAATAGTTTATTTTTAATAAGAGATCACAAGAAAAGGTCTGATAAATGAGCATATCATCCCATTTAAACAGATGAAGAAAATCACTGTGATTGATTTGAGGACAATGATTTTTATACTTACGTCTTATTTTGCTCAGTAAGTGTGCAATAAAAATTTGTGAACAAACAAATCTTGCTAAATTGAATCCAGTTCTTTTTAAGGAGATACTGTGATAAATCATTTGGAGAAGGTCCTTGTTCTCTAATTCATCTCATCTATGAATTAAGACTTTTATTCATTAGGCTTGCTTCTAGCAAGATGCATCTGAAATACTTCAAATATAGGTGGTTTGCTGTTCCATTTTTATTTAAGTTAAGCTCTATGCTCCAGTAGCACCTGCATTCACCATAGCACTAGTTTCCTAGGGCTGCCATAATATATTATGGCAAACTGGGTAGTGGTTGCTATGAACTCAGCTTTCACAGCACAGGAGGCTGGGCTTCACAGCAAGCACATACTCAGTTTAGGGAGACAATGGCCGACCATGAGATAGGATGCAGGATTCTCTCTCTTAGCATCCCGCTTTTATTACTCCTGATGGTGTACAGCCTTTAAACAACAGAAATATATTCTATCATGGTTCTGGAGGCTAGAAGTCTAAAATCAAGGCATTGATGGGGCCTTGATTTTCATCATTTTATCTTCTCAACAATTCTGGCATTTTGCAGCAGATGTCACAACTGTGGTGGTACAGAGAATTAAGGTAACTTTCTCAAAGTCACATGACTAATGAGTGATTGAGGTCAGGTCCGTCTGCTCCAAAAAGCAGATGCCTGCTCTTAAAATTGTGCCATGTGACAAAGAGCATTAAGTGCATGCCCAGTATGGACCAGGCCCTGAATTAGACCATAGGTGGTAGAGTTAGACCATGGGCCTTGGCTCTGAGACGCTCATGACCTGTACACCTAATTAACTTGAGAATATAAATGGCAAACCATTCAGTCAACAAATCTGTAATGAAAACCTTGAACATGCTAGGCATGACTTTAAGCACTTATGCGACTTTAACAAACATGACCGGAAAACGCTACTCTGTTGGGGTTTATAAGTCTATTGGAGAAAACAGAATACTAATAAGTAAGCAAAGAGGAAATAAGATGTGTCCAGATTGTGATAAATGTTCTGAAGTAAATGAGCTGGGGAATTAATAATACCTTGGTTTCACCCCTTCTGGACAAGTAATAATTTAGCAGTGACCTTTGAGAGTAGAACCATGTGTAGGCGCTGGAAATGCTAGAGCCTAGTGGTTAGGTTATAAAGCTCTGCATAAAGACTTGGGTAAGCCCCTGCAAGTTGCTTGAAACCTCATCTGTAAAACAGGGATAATAGTTCTCACCTTGGAAGGTTGCTTCACTAATTAAATTAGTTAATAGACTAAAAGGATTTTCACTGAGTAAGGGTTCAACAAAAGCTGTGACTCATAACTACCATGATTATACTTATGTGGGCAATAGGGTTAGAGAAGGGGTGGAGTGGTCAGGAGTTGCTAAAACACTTCTTCCTCTCCCTGCCCATGAATACCACTGTGTATTTGATCTACCTCCACAGCACAGAAGGCTAGGCTTCATAGCAAGCACATACTCAGTTTAGGAAGACTATGGCTGACCATGAGAGAGGATGCAGTGTTCTCTCTTTCAGCATCCTGCTTTTATTACTCCTGATGGTGTGCAGCCTTTAAACCAAGCCCTTTCTCACCCTGTGTTCATTAACACTGTTTCCTATCTTCTCAGAGCTGCCCACGGACCCTTTCCTGCCCACTGGCTAGTACTGCGTTGCACACGCAGCCACTGCTGATAGCACCTCATGATGCATGCAGGACAAGTTTGAATGTTGACAGCAGTAACTGGTCACAGGACACACCCCACAATTGCAGAGCTGATTTCTCTCTCTGCCCCCACAGTGATGTGATAGATTTCGTTCCTTGAGAGCTCTGCAGGCAAGATTTAAGTATGATTTTCCCTGCTGTGAGCCTGGAATAATGTCTTCACAGATTGCCGAAGCAGGCTCAGTGAATCACTCTGGCTTTCCGATGCTCCTCGTTTCTCGGCATGGAGGACACAACCTGATTTAGTAAGTGTCACTCTCACCTTCTATTCATCACCAGCCTTAGACACACTGTCGGGTGGTGAAACTCAGTTGCAGATGTTCCTATCAGCCCATTATATGAGCAAAGAGCCTTTTCCCAACATAGCCTTTCAAATAGGAGATTTGAGACAGGTTTGCAATGTGCCAAGGTCACTGTGTGGCCTAACAAGGCAGTAATTCCTGGGTCCAATTCTGAAGCATCAGCTCTGGAAAAAGTCTATGTTAAAGCTTATGGCTCCTGACAGGATGTAGAATTTTGTTTACAGAAGTTAAATGTATTGGCTTAGGAGTAATCCGGCACAGGTTTGACTCTACGAACTACTCTTTTGTAGCTTTGGACAAGTTGTTTAACCCCTCTGATCCTCAGTTTATTCATCTGTAGAACAGCACTTAGTTTAGGGGTTGTTCAGTGATACAGTGCATGTCAGGTACTTAGCTCAGTGCCTGGCCCCTAGTGCTCAATAAGAACTAGAGGTTTTTAATGCTGTGGTTATTCCTGCTATGTTAGTGTTATCATTGATGTTATTTACAACCAGGCCAATGATTAGCCCAATTCTGTCTTTTCTCTTAGCCTTGCTTTCGTGGGGGGACTGGGGGGACAGTCTTTAAAAAAGTGTCAGTTTGCTCTCTCTGGACTGACTGTAAGTGAAAAAGTTAGGGTACTATAGTTTGAATTTGTCCCCTCCAAAATCTAGCTGTTGGCAATGTGATAGTACTAAGAGGTGGTGCTTTTAAGAGGTGATTAGGTCATGAGTGCTGCTTCCTCCTCAATGCTATTAAGGCCCTTCTAAAAGAGGCTTCATGCAGCCTTCAGCAAGCTTGGCCTTCTGCTTTGTGAGGACACAGCCAGAAGGCACTCCATAGATCAAATGCTGGCACCTTCATTTTGACTTTCCAGCCTCCAGAACACTGTAAGAAAACAAATTTTCATTTTTTATATATTACCCAGTCTTAGGTATTTTGTTGTAGAAGCACTAAACAGATGAAAACATGGAAGCAACAAATTATGATGTTGAGAAGAGGCAGCACTGGACTTAGAGTCCCAAAATGTGATGTTAAGTTCATGCTTCTCCACAAACTACTTATTGGAGTTAGGGCAAGTCCCTTAAGCCCTTTTGAGTTTTCCTTTCCTCTCATGCCTCCTTCAGATGGTTGCTGTGCAGATTAATAATGATTTCCTTACTCTTATTAGTGTAATATCTACTATCTAGACATTGTGAGTTATACAGCTATACATACAGACATGAACTTAATTATCTCAACAATCCTGTGACTCCAAAGCCCTTCTATTTAGCCTTCACTGTCTCATAAAATGAGATCATATGTTTGAAGGTGAAAATTCTCAAAATCTTTCTGGTATCCTGCAATATTAAATCCAGACTGCTTAATGTGCCATTTAGAGGCCACGGAGGTTTCACTCAGATTGCAGTTCCATCTTTTGGTCCTGTCTGTAGCTGGGATCAGTGTTTCCTCTACTGCAGCCATAGTTCGCTTGCCATTTCCCAGAATTTATAATTCTCAAAGAGACTTCTGAATCTTTGCATATCTGTTCCCTTTAGCTGTAATGTCCTTTCTGCCTGCTTGTTTACCCGGACAATTTCTACTACTGATTTTAGGCTCAGAATAGGTGACCTTTATTATGATTTGTGAGTCTGATCTCTAAGGTATTGCCTTGTCCTTTGTCTTTTTAGTGCACCCTGCGTATGATTTTCACACAGCACATATCACACTCTGCGAGGATTATCTATGAGAATCTGTGATTATTTCTATTCAAAATGCTAAACAGGAATCAATCTGCCACACCAAATACAATGCCTGGCTCACAGTGGGTGCTTGATACATGCTTATGGAATGAATGAATGGAATGTGTCCAGTTGCCTGGTGAGGTTTGTTTTCTGCTACACCTCTTTGACCTTTTTCAACCTCATCTGTGATGGGGAGGTTTTTGGCTCAGTAATGAGTTTAGCATTATATCATATACTAGGACTGGAGACCCATATTATTATTATTATTATTATTGTTTTTCAAAAATTTTTACTTTAAGTTCTGGGATGCATATGCAGAAGGTGCAGGTTGGTTACATATATAGGTACCCACATTATTTAGAGAAATCTGGTTTGCTTTATTGAAGAACTTGGGTAAGTGGCTCTTGGCCAGTGCTGGATCTGGGAAGCCCATTTGGCCTTACATGTATCACAGGCACACACTTGGCCCTAAATTTCTGCATCAAGAAATTTATCCTGAGAGTGTAATCAGTACTGGTGAGAATATTTTATCTTCTTGCTATTCATCATTGTGTTTCATATAATAGCAAGCAACTTATGAAAAAATCTAAATGTTATAAGTGAGGGATTGGTTGAATAAAATTCAGTAGCTCTGTATAAAATAATTAAAGTGTTCCATTAAAAATAATATTGTAGATGAACAGTTTTGATATGGGAAAAAAATGTTCCCATGTAGAGTAAGAAAAATTGACATACAGCATGATTCCTTATTTATAAAAAATTACTATCTATAATTTTGTAATAACTTTAATTTTTAGTATATAGATAGTATAAATGTTTCTATGTGTCTCTGTATGTGTGTGTGTGTGTGTGTGTGCATATGTGACACACTTGGGACAAGGTTTGAAAGGTTATACACCAAGAGTTTGACAGAGCTTTCTTTCTGGCTGATAGAATCGCAGGCATAACAATTTTTTGGGTGTAAAAAATATTCTGAGGTTATATTTAATATTAAAATATATTTACATTCACAGCAGTGTTCAGTAGAATTTGTTTTCTAAATGTTAATGTTTCCATTACACTAAAACAAAAATTTTCTTCTCCAGTGACATAGTGAAATGATTCTGGCTGCAACTGATCAAAGTCTCCTCTCTATTATATGTGACAAACTATTCTAAAAGTGATGTCTTTTGGACAATTCATGATTGGATTGCTGGAGTGAAAAATTATCTTGGTACAGGCAGGAGGAAAGGGTGAATTATAATTGCTTCTTTAAATGGATTTTATGTTGAGAGTTCTGATTGATTTATATTTTAAATCAGGCTTTCCAAAAACTCCCCCAAATATATCAACCAACAAAAATGGTTAACTCATTGAGACTCCAGAGATAGTATTATAATGAGACACTTTACAGAGATCATGAGAAAGTACTCAATTGTAGGCAAGTTGCCATCTGCAAGGCTAATGTAATTATATAGACCAAATCTCATATAGTTTTTCTTTTCACCAAATTCCTCTGGTACTTAGGTTCTTCATTCACAATCTAGCCCTTGATTATGCAGTGTCTTATATTCTTCCCTGCTTATTTTCTGGAATAAATTATGTTCCCCTCATCACAATGTAAATTTCTGAAGGTAAGCATGTGCTGTATACTTTTTTCTTTAGCAAATCAACACCGAGCTAGGGATTCATGAGCAGAGAATAGTGGATGAAGATCCTTAACCTATTTTTAGTATTTCAAAATGTCAGCCAGATGTGGTAGGTTTTCCCATCCTCAAGTCATTTAGGCTAAAATGTCAGTTTTCTTTGCTTTTGGCTGGAAGTATGTCAACAGAATGGTAACCCTGGTTATTTTTTGCTTGCTAGATGTGCCAATTGGCTCCTGAAGACATTAAATAAATGTTTGGATGTGTGTGAAGGACCAGTTATCAGAGCCCCATGGTTTGACAGTGAAGAATTGCAAACCATTGGCTAAGGACATAGCTGAACACAGTGTTAATATTTAATATGTGTTAGTTCACTCGAGGGGAAAAAGCCCTCTATTTCATCAAGATAATTTATTCAGTTTGCTTGACCTCAAATCAAGCAGACTAAATCGTGGGCTATTGACTAAAATTTTCAATTCCAACTGTTTTGAGATAGCAGTTTCCCATATGTTGCATCAGAATCACCTGGGCAACTTTTTAGAATACAGATTCTCCGACTTCTCCTTTTCATTCCCTCCAAGATTCTGATTTAGTAGTTCTGGGGTAAATCCTGGGGATCTGAATTTTACAAGCACCCAGGTAATTATTATGCACAGTTAAATTAGGCACTGCTAAAAGACTGACATTAAATCTAGTAATAGGATTAATTTTTTAAGCATAAAGCAAATTATTTTTCCCCCTGTCTAAAACCAAAGAAGATTCCTAGAGCTCTATTCCCCTGCATTCAAGTGTCCTACCTTGGATGATCGATAGAATGTCCCAGATATTTTGTCTGTTCTTTCTCCCCCATCTTATCCCCAATAAGCATCTTCTGTGGGACGTTCCCTTGATGAAATGTGAAGGTTGCATAACTTGCCATGATGTCAGTGGAGAATTCTCTGCTGGGAATAGAGTGACTCTTTTTTCTCCTGATACCAAGGATGTGAAGGCTCTAAGATAAACAGGTGGCTTTAGTATAAATTCTTAATTCAGTAAGGAAAAAAAGGGCATAATTTGCTTCCAAGTCATACTCCAAGAGATATACCTGACCTAACTATTATTCTCCTTTCCTTAAAAGATCACTTGTTTTTTCAATAGTATAGTCAAGGCAGATTCTGATCTTGAGTCAGTTTGAATTCAGAGTGTTTTTCCAGTTTGGAAGCAGAACCCCTGGCAATGTAAATGTTTTATTTAATGTAACAATTTAGGAAAGTTATAAATAGTTATCTAAGTCATGAAACCAATATATTTTAATACAAGTAATGACTTGAGTTAAAAATAAACACATGGAAATCCACATAGAGGAATTTTATTTGTAGTAAACACATTTTGGGGGAAGAATGATGACATTTAAAATGTTCAAAGCACACTGGTAAGTGATAAAAAACATATACTAGCATGAACCAAATTTTGGCAGAAAAACCCAAACAGAAAAAAATTGGCCAGCAGAAACACTCCAAAAATACTGTCAGTGGTTATCTCTGGATGATATAATTAATTACAGTAATTTTTGTTTATCTTATATCATAATGTTCTCTTTATTTTCTAAATTTACTGCATAAAACATAACTTTCTAATCAGAAAATAAACCAATTTATTTTGTAAAGAATATCTGCATGTATAATACCTTATATATTAGTCCATTTTCATACTGCTATGAAGAAATACCTGAGACTAGGTAATTATAAAGAAAAAGAGGTTTAATGGACTCACTGTTTCAAAGAGGTGGGAGAATCCTCACAATCATGGCAGAAGGTGAAGGAGGAGCAAAGGCAGGTCTTAAAGTGTGGCAGGCAAGAGAGAGCTTGTGCAGGGGCTCTGTCCTTTACTAAAACATCAAATTTTGTGAGACTTATTCACTATCATGAGAGCAGCATGGGAAAAACCCACCCCCATGATTCAATTACCTACCACCAGGTCCCTCCCATGATACATGGGGATTATGGGAGCTACAATTCAAGATGAGATTTGGGTGGGGACATAGCCAAATCATCTCACCTCAGATGCTCACCTAACTTTTATTTATCTATACCCATATAAAGGTTTGAATCCTAAATAAAGAATGCAGATAGAAGTTTCTTTAAAGACATCAGGCCGTAGGGTCAAATAAGAAGGGAACTGAGCCCTGGGGTTGCAAGGATGGCAAACGCTTGGCAGGCTTGTGGTCAACTACCACCTGCCATCTGAAACCCATGGCAGATATTATTATTGGCATTGACCCTCTTTCCCATAGAACCTTGGCATCAAATTTGCCCAAATCCCACCAATTACCAGCAGTTGTTTGGAGAAAACACACAAGGAGCAGCTTACTGGTCTTTGCTGGCTTAATATAGAGTCCCTATCCCCAAGGCCCTAGATATAGAGGGGAGACACAGCAAATATAAAGAAAGAAAAGCATAGGATTAAATTCCCAAGTAAAAATCATAAGAGAAAGAAGAAATGCCACAAGGTAGTCCATGAGTAATTACTAAATGAGTGGTGGGAGAAGATCATTTTATTTTGGGACAGTGAGAACATGAAATATTTTCTGATATGTACCAGCTGTGTCTATGATGTCAAAATTTCTGAAAGAAAAATGTTTGTCTCTTGCTTCGTGGTGCAGCCTCCTTTCCACCCTGATCAGAGCTGACACACATCTAGTCAGTGAACTTGTTGCATTTAACATGTTGGTTTATCCGTCTTATTTTCTTTAAAGTGAGTTGGCAGGCTTTGCTATGAGAGGTTGTGGCAAACGTGATAATATGTAAATATTTTGCAACTGTAGGAGAAAGGCATGAAGGTTATTTAAGTATAGTAAAAGCCCACTTTAAAACTGTCTTTTATTTTCATAATCTCAGTTTATTCCATGTATCAATTGATACCCTCCCTTGCTTCTGCTATTGTAAAGCATTCTTTTCACTGTATTTGGGATGGTTCACAAAACAGATGGATTGTGACATGATAATTAACTCTAACCCCCGCTCCCCTACTTGTAGGGTGTCTGTATTGCTTTTTCATTTGTATGTTGGTATAGTTACAGAGGAGACTAAAGCATATAGCAGAAGCCATAAGATAGTTATTGAATGAATGAATGCCAGTTTTATTGCTTTCCAAATAATGGGCTATGACAACTTCATGTTAATTTGTGAAAGCACCGTATTTTGTCATGAGGTTTTATAGCAGCATAACATTTCACATACATTTTAGGTTGCTTGCCAAATAAGGAAGAGCATGAGGGCATGGATGAATATGCTATGTAATGCCAATATGTGGACATTTCCACATATACATTTCAGAATACATTTTCAATTTTGTGTTAGTAGTCAGAAAACCTAGGAGTTAGTCCCAACTTGGCCATTTACTAGCTAAAAGTCTTTGGGTATTGTGAGCTTCTGGTTGTTTTTTTTTTTCTCCTTTATTAGGGTAATAGTAACCCAATATTCATTTGAGTAACTGCCCTTTTGCCATTCATTGCCCATCTCTGATTGAGGAGCTGGTGTATAAATGGACCTGGTCAACCAGAACAATAGTGACCAAGATATAAGTATGAAATCCAAACTGGGCCAATTAGAGTGACTCCTGAGATATTCCTAGAACTTTTAGGAAGAATTATCATTTATGTTGGATGCTAAACTTGTAGATAGCTGTGCTATTCTGTTTTGCATTGCTATAAAAAATAACTGAGGCTGGCTAATTTATAAAGAAAAGAGGTTGATTTGCCTCACAGTACTGCAGGGTACAAGCATGGTACCAGCATCTGCTCAGCCTCTGGTGAGGCCTTAGGAAGCTTATAGTCATGGCAGGAGATGAAGCAGGAGTAAGCATGTCACATGATGGGGGTGGGAGAGAGAGAGAGAGGAAGAAGAACAAGAGGGACGAGGAGGAGGAAGAAGAGGAGTAAGAGGAGGAGGAGGAGAAAGAGGAGGAGTAAGAGGAGAGTATGATGAGGAGGAACTTCCAGGCTTTTTTAGACAATCAGATCTTGCGTGAACTCATACAGTGAGAACTCACTCACTGCCATGAGGGTGACACCAAGACATTCGTGAGGTATCTGCCCCCATGACAAAAACACCTCCCACCAGGCCTCACCTCCAACATTGGGAATCACATTTTAATAAGAGATTTGGAGCAGAAAAAAACATCCATATATAGTCATGGCCATCTTATCACTGTTTTTATTATTGCCCATCTTATCACTGTTAACTTATCTGCCTAAGAATGAAGCCAAATTAGAAAAAGAGATATAAAAAAAGAGAGAAGGACATATTCTAGACAAATATGACTTGACTACCAAGACTCAGCTGCTACTAAAACTAGAAACACCTCACTGGACCTCAGAGTCCTGTGAGTCAGTAAGTTAGTTGATTTGTTTAAACTTTGAATTAGGTTTTTGTGATTTGCTGCCCGAGTTTTAACCAATTGGACAATATTCCCTTTGTGTGATTCAGGTTTCTTTTCTTTCAAGGGTTAGACATTTTTAAAAAATATTATTTTGCTTTCTAATTAAAACGTCAGTATATGCTCATTGTAAAATGATAACATCATAGAAAAGAATTATTCTCGGTTATTTATTGCTGTGTAAAAAATTTCAACCAAATCCAGTGGCTTGAAATCATAAGTGTTTATTATTGCCCATGACTCTAGATGTTAGGTGGTTCTGCTGCTCTAGCCTAGGCTTAGCACACCTAATTGAAGTTGCTATGTGTCTGTGGTCAGCTGGTATATTAGCTGAATGCTGACTGCCAGATGGGGGAATAGGGGTGTCCACACTGGATTTCTCTTATCATCTAGCAGGCTAGCTTGAGGCTTGTTCTCATTGTGACTGAACAGGGCCTTAAAAGAGCAAGTGAAAGCCTGTTGAAACCTAGGTTTGTGACTGACATCCCTTCACTCCTGCTGCTGCTATTGGACAAAGCAAGTCACAATTCCAGCCCACGTTCAAGGAGAGAAGAAATGTACTCTGCATCTCTGTAGGAGGAATTGCAAAATCACGTTGCCAGCAGCAGAGATATGGGAAAGCAGATAACTGATGCTAGTTTTATAATTTCTATATTACTTCATTCTCTCTGGAATAATCACTGTTTATATATTAATGTACAGTCTTCTGGATTTCTTCATAATACATATCCTCTACTCTATTTTCTGGAATATATATGTTTCCAAAAAACATATTTTTTACTTATTTTTATTTTTGTGATTGTGTTGACAGACAATTGATATGTGTATTATCCTGCAGTTTACTTTTTTCAAATTGACAATATGTCTTGGAACAAATTCTATACCTATGCACATTAAGCTCTTCTAAGAGATTAAATGTAGATGATTTCCTTGGCTCCGACCTTCTGGGACTCTAAGATTCTATCCTTCATTATGAACGAAATTTCCAAAATCCTTAAGTTCATATCCTCAGAGTGACAGGAGAACTGCTAGATACCAAGTAGCGAAACAGTTGAGCCTATAATCCTGACTGAGCATATGTGTCAATTTCAAGTGTTGAGTGATTTCACCCTGGCTGGTTAGAAAATTATTTAGCATTATTATTATTAATTATAATGATAAAAGACCATTTCTGTTGAAATCCCAGTAATTCACTCTCATTAGCCCATGGAAGTGTGTGCTAATTGTTCTGGGTATATTGCTTGTTTTCTGGTTTGCACCAATTCGGCAAATAAGCTAACATTGGAAAACAGACAAGCTACTAAGAATAGGTAACCTAGTTGTAGTAAGTCAAGTGCTCACCGAACGTATTCTACAGCAACCAAGTTAATGAAGGATTGGGCTCTGGCTTCTTTCTAGCTACTCGGTTTTGATAAATCAATGAAGTATTTAGGGCTGTACACATTTCTTTAAAGCATGCTCTCATAGTTCTTAAGCATCTTCAGCCTGAAGACAGTTTATACTGCAGCAACTGGCTTTGGAAATCTGAAGGATTCTTTTATGTTATGATTAAGATCTTTCTGGAAATTTTAGTTAATAAATGTTAGCTAAAAAATAATAAGGCAGTTATGGATCCTATGGTAAGTAATTCATTACTAAAATAATTACCTTTTAATGTCTCTTTTCTTTATCGTTACCAAACTAAACTTTGGTAATGTCATCAGTGACACTGACAATTGATCGGATCAATGTGACATTAGCTAAGAGCAGGCAGACTTCTGTATCTTCTATAAAGCAATTTTTTTCATTAATTCATTTGTTCAATCAAAAAATATTGAGCATCTGCTGTTTGCTAATAAAACACAGTTTTTGTTCTTAAGATCTTACATTTTTGTAGAGGGAGATTGATACTTATAATGTGATATGAGAGTTTCATGAAAAGAAGTTGATTTAGTAATCTAAAGGAAAATTGAGAGGGCTTGTAAAGATGCCTAAAATATGACCTGAATTACATTATAATAATATAATGGCACATGTTTGTGTAATATTTCTATCCTTTCTAAGCACTTTATATGAATTAACTTATTTAATTCCCACAAAGCCCAGTAAGTGCCATTATTTTCTTCATCCCACAGAAAATAGATATAAGGCATAGAAAGGTTAAGTACTGTATTAGTCTGGATTCTCCATGGAAACAGAATCAATAGCATGACCCAGGGAAGAGAAGTGCTTGAGTGTGAAGGCCATCTGGAGATAGGATTCCTTCTTTCTCAGGGGACTTCAGTGTTTTTCTCTTAAAGCCTTCAACTGATTGGATGAGGACCAGCTATATTATGGAGAGTAATCTGTTTTTCCCAAAGTCTACTGATTTCTATGTTAGTCACATCTAAAAGATAACCTTCACAACAAAGCATAGACTGGTGTTTGACCAAAAACTGGATACTGTGACCTAGCCAACTTGATGCAGAAAATTAACCATCACAGTTCACTCTTTGCTGACTTTGTACCCACACACATCTTCTCAAACCAGACTTACTCTCCAAATAAAGACAATTAGCAGTCATACCTCTGCTTAACGTGATGCAAGTGTCCTGTATACAACTGAAAATCCACTAACCCTTTCCCTTTGGGGAAATGGATGCAATGTCCTTGGGTAATATTCACTGTTCTCCTTGATATCTTGTAACTTAAATACTATGGTAAAAAGTTAACAATGCTTAAATACTACACAAAGTCAATAGAGCTTATGTTGTATGACAAGGGTATAAAAGGAAGAAAACAAAGATATTTGAATATGTGTATATGTGCGTGTATGTTCATCCTCTCATTCTCCACGGCCTCTCCAAGAGAGTCCTCTTCTACCAAGATAGCTTTCACTTGTTTGTATATATACACTATATATATATATATATACACACATATACATAT